>NW_010189115.1:54386-57590 GCF_000695765.1 Mesitornis unicolor | reverse complement strand
CCTGCTGAAGTTTTAGAGTCATTGGCTGAATTTATGGAGGTCACTGGCTGAGTGCTCAGAAACAGAATTTGTTTGAAGTGGTAGAGCAACTTTTGGTGACCGTAACATCACAGGTGGGTACCTGAAGGAGTGCAGAGAGGTTATTTCAATTTCTGAATTTTAATGACCAAATGAAATCAAGTTGGGAATTGAAAAAGCAGGGTAAAAAGAGAGTGAGTAAGTCCATCCATGAATAAAAGAGCAGGAGTAAGATGATGGCATCTGCTGGTCCCAAGAGCTGATTATCATATACTTCAGACAAGTTCACATCCTTTCCTGCAGACAAGCCCTCCTCTTTTATGGAAATGTTTTAAAATGCAAATCATGTCCAGGTGAACTTAAACATTTAACAACTATTTATCTGATATAGTTAAAACACGAGTTATTAAAATAACCTGAAATGCTGTCATCTTTTGCATGTAAATTCAAGTCTGCTTTCTTTCTAGTTTGAAACAAATTGTGTGTGTGTTTAAAAAAAAACAAACAACAAAACACCTAACAACATTTGATAAGAAAAAGTCAGGAGAAGCAAAGTGTGTTTATCTTGTTCCTTAAACAGATGTGGTTTGTGTTATCACTGAATGGCAGTGTCGGGACAGGAACTGCCACTGGAAACAGGGACAGGGGAAGGTGCTGGGGTGGGGAGTGAGGGCAGTTTATGCCACCAAGGCTGGAAATTTTCTATATTGAAAAAGTTATATCTGTTTTTCTTTAGCTCGAGAAAGATGGAATTTCAATTCCTGGGGTTCTTAATAGGAATTTTAATTCTAGGTTACATATATTTATTTCCCCCTCTGAAGTCCAACGTGATTACAGTGGCCAATGCCTTGTGAGCTGCTGAAGCCAGAAACCCCTGCTTTATAGTCTCTGAGAGCAGCCCCGAAACCCCTGCTTTTAAAAAGTATGAAGCATTAATCTCAAATGTAGCATTTCACAAAGGGTCTGCTAAAATCCTGATCTGCTTGAACTGTGTAGCAGAAGGGGCACAAGATGCTTTGTAATACGTTCTTATTTTAAGGTCTGATGTCTTTTTGTTGTGACCTGAAGCACTTTAAATGATCCTGAAGAGCACTGCTGTTTTTCTATGTGTTTGTCCTACATCTCTGAGGAGACCTCTCTGAACAACCTCTCCTGTTAACTTGCTCCTCTTTGCTGTGGAAGGGCTCCTGTGGGAAGGTGCGCCTGAAAACCACGGTTTCAGACTGTGTTGTGTCTGCTTGCTGTGTTTTGGTTTTCAGAGAATAGAGGAACATTGGGTAGTGATTGCAGAGCATGCGATTGTTACCTGTGGGACTTGGAGGAGTATTTTTGTTCTGTTTAATACACATCTACATCTTGCAGAGAAACTACCTTTCCTGGTTGTAAACATGCACATTTGACACTGAAGGATGTGATGCCTAGAAGACCTCAAACCAAAAAGTCATGCTAATACTCTCAGAGATCCCTTCCATGTGTTTCATCTCCTTCGGGGTCTTGGCTTGCAAATTTGGGGTGCTTGGGGTTAGAATAATGTGTTGTAACTGAAGCCCATAGTATTGTGGTTATTCCACAGAAATTGATGTTTAAGTAGAACCCTGCTTCTCCTTACTTTGCCTTGAATAAATGATGCTGCTTGCTAGGAGGCCTGTAAGGACTGCAGCTTTGCTCTCATACGTGTTGTTCCTGACTTACCTGTAGGAAACCTTTAATCTCTTTTCTTTGTTTTTTATCTGCTGCCTCTCCATTCAAAACCGTTTTGTCCACAAAAAGAAATTAATTGTCCAGAGGCAAAAGCACAAGTGCTGTTAGGTGGTGACACCCAAAGCAATGTCTGTGGACTCAGGTCCTTTTCCTATTCCTGTTTCTGCGTGCTGTCAGACCCATACCGCTCTGCTTCATGATGGAGTAGGAACGTGTGGGGTCAATCACTGCGTTCTGAGGAGCAGGGGACTTCCAGCTCTGGGAATGTGTCTTCCTTAGCCGCCACAGCACAGACATTTGTAATAATCTCTGAGAGCAAGGACGTGGTGGGATTTTGACGCGTAAGACTTATGTAACAAAATTGACAAATAAGTACCCATTCCTGTGGTCAGTCATGTATTTTAACTAGGCAAAGGATATTCTGTTAGCTGGGAAAAAATGAGTTTTGGAATAGTAGTCTTGTTTCATTCTCTTTTGCAATGTCAGGACTTCTTCTCGGTTTGAACTTAGTAAAAGTTGTTTTACTCCTCTCACACTGGGTTTTTTTGATTGAAATGGCTACATCAAAAACACTGCCTGGGTTTGTGGGGTTATGTGTTGTTCCAAACACATACCTGTACAGTGAGTCAGTACAGCTTTTGTGCAAAAATGGTCCCACGCTTATATCTCGTTTTTAGTGAAACAAAGGCTGGTAAATGAAAGTCTGTGAATCCATGTTTGAAGGCGGCACAGAAAACCATGCTGATAAAGACTGCTTACTGCTGAAAGACTGCCTTGTAGCAGCGGATTAATTTCTCCATGTGTAGATGTTTTGGAAATACTGCAGAACTAATAACTAATTCAGTGATGAAAACCAGTGTTTCACAGAAATCTGCATCTCCAAACCACAACCAGTTCGTTTAAATCTTCTATTTATGTGGAATAAATAGGGAGGGAAGTGGAAGGCAACTGCTTGCATAGGTTCTTAAAAAATCTTTAATACTCCCCAGATGTTTGAAAATGACAGATCCCATCAGGGGAATGAAAATGCTAGCCAATAAAATTGGATTGAAGTTAATTTAAAACAGGATCCTGTAATTAGGAAATTCCTGCAAAGTTGCATGAACTTGTCATCGTAACATCTTCAGGCTACAAGCACGGTTTGACAGCCCTGCTGGGACAGAATTTGGAGTTGTTAAGCTTCACTAGAACACTTGTTTTCCTGACAGCTCAACAAATTACATCTGTAAAAGGCAGTGCGTAAAGATAAATGTTCTGGACCATCCGTGCCTGTTCCTGCTCTGCTTGGCGCCATTGTGTTGACCACCTGTTATGTGAGCCCTGTTTGAAACTCCTTCCCCTCTAGGGTTGGCAGGAGGTGGAGGGCAGTGCTTTTGTGTTTCAAAGTGCCCTTTGGATTCAAGGAGACAAACGATTCACTGAGCAAAGCTGCCTGACCTTAGGGGAGGACTATGAGACTGCTGCCCAGTTTCTTTCTCTAGATGA
>NW_010189115.1:0-54355 GCF_000695765.1 Mesitornis unicolor | reverse complement strand
GGAAAGAGAAAAGTCAGGAGACGCAAACATCCTTAAGCAAATCTGTTTTCATAAACCTACTGCAGTGGGAATTAGAATGTGCTCACCCGTAAATCCTTTTAGCAGACAGAGTGCCATTAATTTATTCTTCCTCTCCATATTATTAAGAGTTCTTATAAAGAAATAAAAAGCCCAAGGTTAATAATGATAAATTCTTCATTTAAAAAAATAAAAGAAGCCTCAGTGATGTAAAATTATATTTCAGAGCTGCATTAGAGCCCCCACTGTTAAAATGAAGGTCTTAATAATGCAGTTTTAGCAGAGCAGAAAACATTCTGTAAAAGTGCTTTTGAGTAAGAAGATCAATGCCAAATGCATCATTGAACTTATGAGCTGCTTGAATCTTTAAGGTGTGCTGGAAGGGAAAAGTGTAGTGCAAGGTTAGTTAAAATCATTCCAGAAAATGCTGTCTTGCTGAAATGTATTCATAATGTTCCTCAGCTTCTCTTTAAAACACTTGAAGCTTTCCATCCTGAGTTATGCAGTGGCTTGCATGGGTTTCTTTTTATGGGGTGCAGGGAAGGTGTGCCGAAAGTTACAACGTGATTTATAATAGGTTCAAGCAAATGCATTTTGAATGTCCATACAAGGATTTTTCTGTAATGATGCTCTCAGCTTTTGGCACCAGAGGTCAAGGCTTGAGGCTGATGTGTGCAGTCAACATGCAAATAACTGCAGTGAGAATGGACTGGAGAGAAAGCAATTAGAAACCCACCAAGCTCCCTCTGTCTAGACTCTTTTGGGAAATGAAGTTGCTGTTTTCAGTCTGCTTCACCTACTCCTGGGGTAATCAACCATGACCCAAGTCTCATGCATGGACTCTAGAGATCCTGCCACCATCTGTTCTCAAGGCATCTCTCTCATGGCAACTGACACAAGAAGCCCACCCCTGTAGTGTGTATTTCTGTCTGCTTGGTAGTGCCAGTATCATTGCATGTAGGGCTGTACAGCAAATGGAATTGGATTTAAAAAATGTCCCCCTCTAATGGTCATTTTTAAGAGTGATCAGTTCCTCTTGTTGCCCCATAGCCCTCTATACCGACAGTGATGGGGGCCATGCAAAGACAGGCGCCTGTGGAAGAACATCTCTACAATTACTATTGCCAGGAAAGCTGAGTTGGAGGGCACTTGTTTCTCATTAAATGACATAGCCTCTATTGACACCTGTCACAGCACCATCCCTCAGTTTTTAAAACATAAATCCTTGCCATCAGAACTAAAGGATGAGGGTTGTTGGATCACAGATGGGAACAAACTCCTATGGCTTTGGAAATGATGCAGCACAGTGGGAGACAGTGAAGGTGGCAGCGTGTGTCACACTGGGTCTTCAGTACTGGGCCATGTCTTCTTTGGAAGAGCTGAGTTGGTGCATCAAGTGGCGGTGGTTCATGCAGATATGTTGTTCACTGGTCCAGGCTCCTGGAAGTGATGATTTCATCCCCATATAGATCCTTTTCCTTAGGTAGCTTTCTCAAGGGGGAAACTGCAGTTTAAGGATTACCCCATAGATGGCTGTGAGAGGCTGCAGTGTGCTGAGGAAGGTGGAAGAGGCAGCAAGGACAGGGCATGCAGGCATAACAGCAGATTTGTTACCCAGTGGTAAATAAATGGGGTGGGGAATATGCCATACTGGGGGACAATTCTGAAAAGTGCAAAACCCCCTGACAGATAAGAAACTGAGGGCTGCACTAGAGCCATTGGTGGACAGCGTGTGTTAGGGAGGCTTCACACAGCTTTTGTGAAGGGGAGTCATATCTCATGAGCAACAAATTCTTACTAGTAAGTGGCTGTGGAAGAAAAGGGAATCCTCATACGGCTATGTAACTAGTTTAAAAATGAGAGGTAAAGACAAAATGATCAGCAAATGATCTTCTCAATGAAGAGGAGTTTTTAATGAATTTTCCTGTTTACCTGAGCTGAGAATATTACTCTAATCAAGAGCAATAAAAATGAGGGTCTGACAGAGGTGCAGAAGAACTTTGTGATAGCGAGTGATAAGCTGTCAGGCCAAGTTCACTGAGGAAAGATCAGGAGTGACCTGGTGGTGGGCTTGCTGTCACCACGCAGCTGTGAGCTGTGGGGATAATAGCACACTCCAGTCTGTGCCGTTCCCATTTCACCCGGCCACAGTCAAGCAGTCAGAACCCAAATACACGTGGGGTCCAAGTGCAGTGATGTATCGGAGCTGAGTGGGTTGAGCTCTGCATTTACTAGAAAGGGAGGTATGGTCTCTGGTGAGTGGGAATTAGGGTTGCAACACAGTACATACTCAGAGAAATCTTGGAAGCAGCCCAGTTTCCGAGAAGAGTTTGAGCTTAAACCTGGGGTGGTTGCTGCTGTTCAGCAAATCCCAGTGCCAACTGCAGCTGGGTATAGAAGGGCACGTATTTAGAGTGTGATCAGTGCTTAGACACTGACAAGCACATAGGCAAAGTGTGCCCTTCCTATGGAATGAGCTGGTCTGCAGGTTTGGTCCTTCCCAAGATTTTATTCAAGAAACAAGCTTTCTCTAGTTTTGCACTCAGTTGTTAATTGCATGGAGGTTGTCCTCTACTCACTCAGTGCCAAGAGAGTGCATTCCGTTAAAGAGCCACACTTTTTTGGGCATAAACTGAAATAACTGGGTTTGACAGTTCCTGATAAGCAACTTTCAGGATCTGGTGGGGGAATCCAGAGTGCTACCCTGCTCCATCACTCCAGGGGTGCATTATCCATCTGTGAATTACAGATTCGGGATTAGGCTGGTGATCCTACCTGTCTCCATGGATTACCAGTGTGATTGTGGGAATGGAGAGATGACCTGATCTAAAGGAACTTAAAAGCTTGCCTTGATTAGTCGAGCTAAACAAAGGCTGAGTCAATATATTTGTTCTCTGTAACCAGTAAGAAGAGTAAACATGGAAAGGGTAAAAGAGCCGTGTGAGGTGAAGTGCAATACTAGAACAAGAACAAGCTGGCATGAAGTGGCTGTGGATGTATTTTGACTGGAAGCAGGAGGGGAAGGCTCCTGCACCAGCACAGCAGTCAGGTCATCACAGGGAAAAGAACTCAGCAAGATGGTGCTTGATGGTGCTTATAAAAGGGTTTATAAAACAATTTGTTTGTAGCAATAGCATTTCTAGTCCTGCTGCTGTATGAGAAGGTAATATACAAGTTGTAAATAAATCAGTCTTTAGAGCAATGTTATCACCTTAGAAAATGGGGAATGGGAAATGAATTCCTTTTCCTTAAGGAGTGAGCTGCATACCCAGCTAAACCTTGCAGACAAACACAACCTCATTAGGGCTATGCTTGGCTGCTTATCCACTTGTGACAATTGTGATTAAACGCTTAGAAGACAAGACTCATTTGGTATTCCCTGGTGGGCATTTGGTTCAGGCATTATGATTTTGATTGAAAAGCAGCTGTTGACCAACATTGAATTTAGCTGTATTGGAAAAGGAAGAGCTGATTTTGAGCAGTGGATAACACTAGACTGAAGGAAGAGGGTAAGGTCCTATTGCATTTTTAGCTGAGACTCGGGATTCTGCCTGGGTGAATACCTGTCATCTGTAATTACAACTTAAAACCCTTCCTGGATGGGTACAGGAGCCTAGTAAAACATAGAGGTACAATTACCTGCCCCTTTCGCTATGCTGGTCACAATAATAGGTGATAAATACAACGCTCAAGTATTAGGTTCTTGAATAACTAACATTATTCGATATTCTGCCTGGGCAGATGAGCTTTTTGTCCCATTTTTTGTCTCTTGATAAAGCTTTGTTCTTACAGAGCCCTGTGGCTGGGCGTTCCACAATGTAAGTGTTCTTTGTCTGAAAAAATCCTGCTTTTTTGCTCTTATAGGCTTTGAATTTACCTGATTTCTCTATTTATCAGATCATTTAGTCTGATTTCCTGCAAAAAGGCACTCTGCTGTTCTCATTCCCTTCTATCTCATCCTTTGTCACCATCTGTCCAATAACTTAAAACTCTTTGTTTTATCAAATTTGGCAGATGAAAACAGGTCTCCAAAGCATAAAATTCCTGCAAGTTCTGGGAAGCTTGAAGTCAGGAAGATGAGGGGGTAGAAAACCCCAGAATCTCATGTTCCCCTGAGGTGAAGGCAGCACCATTAACTCAGATACTCGGAGTCCCATCCAACCTGAACCTGAATTTTTCCAGAGATGGGGCATCTACCACCTCTCTGGGCAACCTGTGCCAGTGTTTCACCACCCTCATCATAAAAAAATTCTTCTTGATATCCAGTCTGAATCTACCCTCTTTTAGTTTAAAACCATTACCCCTTTTGTTTGTTTGAGGTTTTTTGTTGTCGTGTGGTTTGTTAGTAATTTTTTTTTTATTTATTTTTGGAATGGGGTGAATTACATTACTGTACTGGCGTAAAACCACATCATATCCCAGTTCTGTGGATCTATAAGAACTGGGACAAAATTTGGGCAAACTGAAGGTGATGAGACAGAGTCTGATCAAGGGTAACCTCAGAAATATGGAGGTAGAGTGAGCATTTTTTCCCCCTCATTTCACTCTTAATTACAGGATCAGAAGTTTAGTCAGTGCTGATGTTGCAGACACAGTGCTGATACAGATCTTTTTTCCTAGTTTCCTAATTTTCAGGCATTTCTGTTAACCTCAACCACATGGTAATCTCATTTCTATCCTAATTTTATTCTGTAGTTTCAGTAGATAAATTCTTATTTCTACTTCGTAATAACCTGTTGTACAGCCTTGACAGGCTCTGTTCAGGCTGCTTTTTATGCAGATACTGAGAGCAATGCTAGCAGGAGGAGTGTTTAAATGTCTGTGATGCTCTGATACTCAACTAGGTAGAGGTATCCCTGGGAGTTCCTCCAGTGCTTTCTGAAATTAATTTTCATTTAAAGGTCTCACGCTCCACACTTAAAAGCCTTGGCCATAATTATTCTGTTTAGAAAGTTGCAGAAACTAAGGACAAAGTTTCACCCTTCACTAATGAGAACAGTGAATCAAAAGCAAAAAGATTTCAGTAGTTATGGGATTCTGTGATGAAATGCTCATCACATAAATCTGTGCAGCTGAGAGGCAATGAAATTAAGAAGCAGCTGGTGAAACGCACCATAGATTGAATTTGCTGCTAATAATTATGAGCCTGTTTGAGCCAAGCACTTTTCCCCTTCACGCATGCCTTGGGAAGTGCCAAACCAATGAATTATTCTTCTTACCAAGAGCAAAGGGTAACTTCTACTACTGTATTTTCTGTTCAGTGTGTTTTTATTGGATGTAAAACAGTCGCAGGGAAAGTAATAGAAATACCACACATGACTGAGGAAAAGGGCTCTGCAGCTTTTATTGCATTCATCCAATTACTGACATTGCAGACCCGACTGTAAATCTTTGGATGCACGCTGTCTTCTTGTGGGGTTTCTCGGTTGCCTCCCATAGGAATTGCCAGACAAGGTCAAACCCGAGGTCTAACCCAGTGTCCCATCTTCATCAGTGGTGGGGACCAAATGCTTCAGGGAAAGGTGGAACAGGGATTTGTGTGTATTAGGACCTGTCTTCCCTCTAGATCCCATCCTGTTCTACAGTAGAGAAGGCTGGATGAGAAAGCAGGAACCTTGCCGGTCACTTAGCTCCTTTTTGGCAGCTCAGCGTGAATCTAAGTTGTTTTAAGCTTGTTTTTCCCTGAAGGGGTATTTTGGATAGTGGTACAGTGCCATCTGTAGGGAAGTAGTTAAAGAAGCGCAGAAAGGCATAAACTGGAGTGACTGTGTAGGTATACGGGTGGTAAAGAGTACGTCCCGCTGCTTCCCACTCAGCCGTAGTATTACATGCACAGTTGGATTTTACTGGGAATAAACCACATTTGTATCCTCAAGCACCCCATATGTGTGCTAGGCACAGCCTGGCAACACAGGGTTATGTGCTTAATGTCTCCCAAGTTTCTGTGCGTTGCTGGTGGTGCTGACTGTGGCATCGCTCCTATGGCTGAGTCTGAGCACAGCCCATGTGTTGCTTTGATTCACCTTGTAGGCCCACGCTGAGGGAGCATCTGAGGGCTGTTTGTAAGTGTTTGAGGGGCATAATAACAGAGGGAAGAAAGCTGCCACCTGGTGCTGCTGGGACAAATATAGAAGATGTTAAATAAAGAAGAATGGAAGCTGAGATCATCTGCAACACAGGAAATAAAAATTGCTTTGCAACCACGGGTGGCATATGGAGTTCCTCTTTCGAGAATATCAGCCATCTAAGGACCTTCTCTTTCCCCTCAAATATGCAGGTATGTAGGAAGGTTAAGACAGTACTTCCTAGACAACATACCCATTTTTTTCATTTGCTCAGATGCCAGCTTTCTGTTTTTTCCAGTTTATTGTCTTTGCACATGAGATTCTATAAATATGTGTCTAATATTACCCGTATCTTACAGATTTGTTGCTAGCAAGAAGTACACAGCTTTTCAGGCAAGCCATCAAAAGCCCTGACTGGGGCAAGCAAAGTGTTGACATAGGGACATGCTAGCTTTAAGTCTAAAGTGATTTAAAGAGTTCTCTTGGTCCCAGTGTGCTAAGCAGCACATTAAATGCCCTCATCACTTTGAGAGGTAGGACTCTTAACAAGGCTTGGGAAAGGACTGTTTTGTTTGCAATCTTTATTTTGCAGAGAATCTGTCACCTTAATTTGTGTACAGTGTGTAACTGTAAAGAAGGCTGCAGAGCAGCCTCTGTGATCTTCTGTTAGAGCCCGGGCATTTCAGGTTGTGTGGCTGCTGATGAAATGCAGTTGCTCTGAGCAGTGAAATGGCCTTTCTCATGCTGAGGATGGAGTTAAGAACCTGGATGGGTGCTGTCTGGACCCCAGGTTTCCTGGCTCTCTCACATTTGATGTGTTGAAGGGGGTAGTCATCTGCCCCTGCTTGACTCTTGCCCTCTGTCCCCAAGACATTGAGCATGGCACGTTTCATCTTCATTAAATAAGATGTCCTCATGCCTGATGTTTCTGGAGAGCTGGAGGTAGCTTCAGACAAGCTCCTTTCAGAGCTCTTAAGGACTTTCCCCTGGATCCTGTCAAGAAATTGAGAATTTGTCTTTCCAGCCCTCTGCAGGTCCAGCTGAAGGCGATAGCTCTAGACTCCCCACTCTTCCGTTTCAGCTCTCCTAAGGTCTCTGATAGCAAATGTTTCCAAGGGAGGATTCTGTGCCTTGTGTAGCAGTGTCGAACCTTGCACAGGGTCATACTCTGAAGGTCTGAATTCATGTGGACATCAGAAAACTCCTATGGAAAGAGAAGTAAAAGCAGTTGGGGGAAATCCTCTACTACCTGAGTAAAGGCGACTGAACATCAGGTGGGAACTCTTTGGGTGGGAATGGAGAGCTCTTTCTGTTGACAGAGGCCTGCTTATGCTTTGAATCAGTTTCTCCAGGAGAAAGAGGAATACGGTCAGCTTCCAGGAAGATAACCAATTTTCTAGCTATTCTTTTGATTCTTGAGATTACCCAGAGGTTACTGCTCTGGCAAGGGCTGTAAAACTGCACCTTAGTGAAATCTCAGTATTGAGCAGTCGATCGTAGGCAAGCTTTGCTTTGTTTTCTATCTTAGTTAAAAAAGAGCTTAGAAATACTGGTTTAAAACATCAGTGATTCTACGTTTTAATGATATAACTCACAAAGTTGGGTCCAAATCCATAGTTAGATATTTGAGCATAAAGACTCTGGTTTTTGAAAGCCATCTTTCAAGTTAACTTGAGATCTGCATGGGAAAGGGCTTTTTCTTCTCCTTGACCAAATCAGGCCTACCAATTTCCCTGTTGGTGGGATGTTTTATGAATCCGTGCTTTTTGGAATACATGTTCAGGAAAAGGTCAGCTTAGGTTTATGATGGAAACTCAGTGACTCCTCAACTCTGGAGTGACTGCCATGCCTCCATAGTGAGATTCAGGGTGTGTAGATTCCCCCGTGGGTCAGGGCTTGTGGTTTCCAGAGCCTTGTGGCACAGCATCCCTCGCCCGAGTGTCGGCGCAGGGCAGGCTTGCAGAGGGAAGGTGCAGGTATGGATGCCATGCATGGGGTGCAGTCCTTTGGCTGGAAGGTCACTGCCTTCTGGGTGACTGCTAGGAGCAGAGCGACCCCAGGGTCTGGAGTCTCTCGCTGCCTAAGGAGATGGGGAAAACAGGTAGTGCAGCTTGACGCAAGCGGTGCAGGACGAAACGGCTGTGAATGGAACAACTTACCGGCAACATTTTCCATTTGTGGCTCCATGTTGAGGTAATTAGCCCGAATGAGCTCAAACTGCTGGAAAACTGCAAGAGCAATGGAAAATGAAAAGGTCACTGTGCATTGCAGGGGTTAAACAGCTAGACTTAAAAATCTGCAGCTCTCTAAATTAAAGGGAAAACTGCAGTCGTTCAACAGGTCTAATACTTCTCAAAAGCCCCTCCAAGATGCTTGTAACTTTTACTTGTCTCTTTATTACATTGCTTGAATCAGAATTGTTTGTACTTCTCTTTAGGTTTGCCGTTAGCTTCATGGTTGATGAAAACTTATCGGGGAAGAGTTCAGTCTACCCCATAATTATGTGTGTTAGGGCCTGGTTTTAACATCTATGCCAAAAGTTACAAACAGCACAGTGCCCCCTCTTCAGCACCCCCTTCCCACCAGCCTCGTGGCAAATAACTTCATTTTTTAAATAGTTGAGAATATATTAAAAAAAAGACAAAGCAGTATGTGTCCTCATGACAAGTTGAGATTTCCCATCCATTTTCTGCTTGAAGCTTGCTTCTTTAAAATACCAAAATTATGAGTTTTGGCTTGGGAAATTTGGTTTGGCTCAGTTAGAAGATGTGGTACTTAGCACTGGTGAGGTGAACAGGGGAACTGGCACAGATGGGTATGTCCTGAGGGTGATTTTTGCTGCAGTGAAGTCTGGAGTGTTTCCTGTGGAGGAGGTTAAGCTCACAGGTATCAGTTGATGCTGTTACTTTCTGAGGCTAAGAAGAAGATTAGAGTAAAGAGGCTTTCAGTAACTGAGTGTAATTGCGCTAGAGCCCTTCATAGTAGAAATAGGAAACAGCTGATGAGAAGCTGAGAGGGGACTGGAATTTGGAAAGCAAGTTTACACACACACATACTCATGCTTAAAATCTCTGTTACTCTCTGATTTTCCTAACAGGAATGTGTGAGGGTTTGTCTTGATCTGCTGTGCTGTCACTGTCATGCAGAGTAGAGGCTTGCTTTTGCTACCTCAGTTTACCTGGGATGTGCATTATTTTTGGAGAAGAGGAGCCAGCTGACTGAATTTTGTTCATTTGATCTTTCTCTCCTTTGTTTAATTTCTGTCTCTTCTCCTTTCCACTTAATCCAACATGACTGTTTATATCACTTTAAATGTATTGTTTACCATGAGCATCTCAACAGATTTTAGCCTGGCTATTGCCGACAGTAAAAGCGAAGAAGTGACCTGCAAACCCTCAAGTAAAACTCCCTTTTCCCTTGCCTCCCTCACCCCTCTTCGGTGAGTACTGTTGTTGTTGGGGAGTCTGCACCTCCTCTTTGTTTCTTTCTCACATGACAGGCTTATGACAAGCAGCACCGATGATTTCCAGCAAAGGATTATAAGGAAAGGCAATTCATACACAGCTCCAATTCCTCAAAAGCAGGAAGGAAAAGATAGGAGCTGTATGTACAATCCTGTTAGAGACAAGTGAGCCACGGTGGGTTTCTCATCAGCTCTTGAGTGTGCTTACAGCCCAAAATGGGCCCTAAAACTTCTTTTACCTTGGTTTTTAAACACTTGAGAAATGTAATTTTTTGGGGTGGGGAAAAAATGTGCTGCCACCTACTAACAAATGAGATGTGGAGTTGGTGAGTGAAGACTCTTTTAGGGAAACAGTTGAAGGTTATACCCACTTATGTCTGATAACAAGGCTTATCTCTGCACACTTGAGAAGCTGCAGTAGGTCCAGCAACTATTCTTACTACACATTTGCATTGGTAAGGAGCTGTTCCATCACTCTGTGGAAACAAAACCACCATGACTGACCAACACCTTTTTCAAGAGGGATCTGTGCTCTCCTGCCTCTGAGTTGATACCCATGCTGGTACGAGTCAGGCTGATGAATGAATGTCCATGCAGGGCCCATGCTCCACCAGACTGCAGTCTCTTTATGCTGTGAACCTGTATCTGGGCAGGGAATAAGATGTCTCTGTTCAAGGACAGCAGCATGGCTGCAGTGTGGTGTATCGTATCCCTGCATTCAAAACCTCCAGTTAGAAAGCTGCAGAGAAAAATGTTGGAAAACTTAAAAAGCAGAAGGCATCTTTCTACATCATTTGGGGTATACTGTCTGAAAAAAATTACTTGCCCAGGTGGGATTTTCTAGCATTTTCTGTTTTGGCTGGTTTTAGTATATGTGCCGAACTTTGGCAGCTTTAATGTGGATAAGAGAAAGGATCTGTTCCTCTTCCTCAGTAATCTCAATTAGTGAACTTAGCATTGTTAGGTTTGCTAACCTAGTGATGTTAGACAGGACTTACATTTAACACAGAAAAAGCTGAAGAGGGCGGTTGATAAGCTAGGAAGATCCCAGGGCTGGCCAGCTCACAGTAACACCGTTGTAATGCCCTCTCTTTCTTGGCCTGAAGACCCTAGCGTGGGCTTTCACTCCATGTACGATCCATGTCTGGGAGCATGTTGAAGCAGGGGCCAAAGTAGAAGTCTCTCACTTGCCTTTCATTTCAGGCCATTGAGTTCCTTTCTGAGTTGTCGTCATCAGAGTTAGCAAGTCAAACCCTTGTGCTTGGGATGATGTTTGCCAAAACCACCAAACAGAATTCCTCCTTCCTGCAGACCCAGCTGTCTGGAGAAATAGTCCCTTGTGTTTCTAAAGAGCGCCGCAAACACCAAATCTTGGTGCCCAGTCTCCCGCCTGCCAAGCAATAACCTTGCATGTGGAGTCAGGACAGTCCACTCGAGAGCCCCAAGTTCTGAGTCTTGGGTGGCTTTCACCCTGGTACTTGGTGTGCTGGTGCCTTCTCCGATCAGGACCCACAGCTCACATTCCTGCCCAGCTCCTGCTCTAACGCAGCAGGCTTCTGTTGTCAAATAAGTCTTTTTAGGCAGGAAGGAATGTTTTGTGGAGCAGATTTACCTGTGAGTGGATGAGGCTATCCCAGAGTCAGCGGCCCTGCCAGCTCCACAAGAACCTGCTCACCGCTGCCTACTTTGAAAGCTGTTCCCTCCTGCAGCCCTTGTGATCAGGCTGTGCCTGACCCTGCTGCTAGTTGGCACCTTGCTGGTGTCCCCCGAGGGAGCTGTTGAACAGGTAAGCCTGGGAAGGATGCTGGTCAGGGCTGTTGTTTTCAGGGATATCGTTACGTCTTTCAGATGGGAGATAGGAGTCCAACTTTAACAAGACTTTACTGCTCATAGTTGACTCTTGAGTTGTCCCAGGACCTCTGAATGACCAACCATCAATTAACTCTGACCTCTTGTGGTTTTAAAAGCGGGATCCAAATGCTGAGGTTTGACTCTGTCTCAAACCCCTGACCGCAGTTCCTATTTTTAAGCAGAGATGGAGGAGTCTGATCCTCTGGAATTCATTAACTGCCCCCCCCCCGCCTGCCACTTTCCCCAGCTCTTTCCCCATCTATCAGAGAAGCTGCTGTGTTAGCGCAGTTGGGTCATCCTGTTCATCGCTGCAGTGGTACATCAGGGCCACAGCTTGAGATACCTACACTGCCTTCATGTTGTGCTGAAGCATCTCAGTACAGAAGTGGGCTTTGTTGACTTAAGAAGCAACTTTCAAGCCCAAACTGCCCGGTCTTGACGTTTTCTTCCTTCGCCATGGCTTGCCCTTCCTCTTCTGGTCATGTTTTTGTTTTTCTTGGGAACATCCACCAGTGTGGCTGACCTCCTGTGCGTCAGGGCATTGCTACAGGCGTTCCTGTAGCTCCCGGCCCGGCTGTCCGGCTGCCCACACCACGCTTGTTTTCCCATGGCAACCGGACCACCTGCCGATGTCCAGCTCAGCCTCTCCACCAGCCGCCCTCTCCACAGAAACCCCGGGGACTTTAGTTCTCCTTGCAAAGCGCTAACTCGATTATTGGGCTTTGGATTAAAGTAAAGGCTCTGGGAGCAGAGCACAGATCACAGCGTTAGTCCTCTGAGACGTGTGCTTAGCAGCAGGGGTGTGTTTCCTTTGGTTTCATATTTAGGTTACAAATGCTTTCTTTTGGGGGCCAAATTGTCATTCTCAGACACTGTAGTCAGTCTTCCTATCAGCCCCACGAAGACTGCATGTCTAAAGGAAGTGACAGAAATAGATACGTTTGTTTCCAAAACAGAACCCTTTGGTCCAGAGAAAAGATACCTACCTCTTGGGAAAGAAGAGAAAGCTCCCATCTCTCCTACTTGTCTGAGCTCAAGGTCTCTCATCCTTTGTCTTTGAGTTGTTTCCCATTGCTTATCGTTTACTAGAAAAACATTCCAGCCTGTGTGCAATGCTAGACCACCAAAAAAGATGAAGAAGAGATGGATGCACTACTGCTTCTCTATTTATAGGAAGAGAGATGGACCAAAAATGATATGGGAAAATTCAAATCTTTAAATACTCTGGGAGAGATGGATGGAAAAAGGGCTGCTTTCATTGTTCACAGAGTTCAGGAGACTTTCTCACGAGCAGCTTGGTGTAACCCCCTGGGCAACTTGCTTGTATGACCAGGGGGATTTCTGTGCACAAACCCTGCTCTTGTTTCTGGAATTTCTTACTTGCTTCAGCAAATAACTGCTACAGCGCTTGTACCTTCTTGTCTTAGTGTGCTCGTGCCTTCTTTCTTGGTACTTTCTATGCTCATCCTCTCTTATACCTCACACACTGGTATTTAGCACTCCTCATAATTTTACTTGTATTCATGCTATTCTTTCTCCCTTAGGTTTAACCATTTTCATTCCAGTCACCATTTTGTAATCCCCTAAACATTTGAGGGATATTCCTTATCTCCTTTGAGGACATAGGCTGCTCTAAGATGTCTTTGTCCTGTCAGATCAGTGAAATCTCTTTCTCAAGCTACTTTCTTGCTGTCTGTGTTTTCCTGTGCAATTTTAAGCTGTTTCCAGAAGCACCACCATCTTCTCTTGGACCTCCTCTGTTAATCAAGTTTCATTAGCCCTAAAGTTTGGAAAACACATCTGCTTCCTCCATCATTGACAAATGAATTGGTGTAATATGCTTGCAAATAAATGGTTGTTCTTGGTTAAATATTTGAGCTTTGTGCTGTCTGCTCTTACCTCAGAGGTTGGCTCAGACCCATCGCGAAGGGACAAGGAGCTGTTTTCAGTTTTGACTTTCCAAAGGGTGTTTCATAGCAAGGCATTAAAACGGGAAGTTTGAGGGTAGAGAGTGATGCTGCCTCAAACGGGGGAGGAATTTAAGGCAGGGAATTTAAGGAGGGTGGAAACTGAGGTCTTACCATCGCAGGTGAGAGCTTCCTATTTGTTCTTGTACCCTTTGAAATGTCTCGCCCCTGCACATCTGGAGCAGTGTCGACTTCAGCTGCACTTGCTGCACTACTTCTTTTGCACTGCTCCTTTTGCCCATAAAACCTTTCCTAGTGTTATCTGCATCTTTAGTGTTGTAAAGCATTCTCCTTGGATCACCTCTGCTCTGACACCTGCAGGAAACAGCCATTTTGCAGTGGCCAGACCATCAGGCCAATGTGGTCGTATTTACATTTATTGAAACAGTACATCTGATGAAGCATATCAGTGCTTGAGACAGTCTTACTGTCCTTGCCATCATTTCCACGGTCCTTCCACCTCCCCCTCCCTTGCCCCCAGTGAGGCTGGGGACTCTGGCCTCTCTCATCCACACATTGCTGTGGCTCCCACTCTGGGTTACTGTACAGGAGCAGGCAAATTACTGGGTAGCCTAAAGAGCAGAGGCAGAGATGGTGGTTTGAGCACGGATTCAAGTGCTACCACAGTGGAAATAACATGAATCTCATTTGCAGTTCCCGGAGTTCCTTTCTTTCCACCTCTTGCCCCGTCCTTATATTTTGTTTCTGTTGATAAATCTCTAAATGCTGCCTTTAAAAAAACCACTGTCGCCAACCACTAATTTCAGCTTCAGCTTTCCTTAGACATTCATCCATGTGGGACTGAGGTCTCTGGGTTCCTCCCAGGGTTTCCTACACTCTCTCAGTTCAGCCATACACTGCTCTGTGTCCCCCTGGGCTGGGGGCCCCTTTGCTTTTGAGTTCTGTCATTTGACCACTTTACATGGTGGTTGGTCTCCATACTTGTCATGTAACCGCTTGCTAATGCTGCTAGGAAGTATATATATTTGCAGGGAACTGTAACAATGTGTTTCCAGCCTTTTAAGTCTTGGTATTGTATATGGTAAGGAAGATTGCTTAATATTTGGATGAAAAGCTTCCAGAAAATAACGTGGTCTGGTGATTTTTTTTTAGCTTGAGTCCAAGGACTATTTCTGACGTCTCAGTAAAAGGTATCTTAAAAACAATAAGCCACTTGTCAGTGGAGAGCTCAGCTGCGGAGAGTTCTGCATTCCCACTGAGCATTTTTAGCAGTCCAGATATTGAAAAAGGTTGAAGACTATTGTTGCAGTCAATTTGGCAAATAATTTCCTTTGAGTTGTTACACTGTGTGAATATTTTGCTGTCCTGCCAAGAGCTGTTGTTCTGCCAGACATATCATCATCTCCATGAATAATAGATCAGGGCTCCTGATCACTTGTGGTTATAAAGGAACGTGGTGTTCCTGTGAGCTGAGTAAGTTTGCAGTTCAGGTCCCTGGATCTGTGGTTACACAGCAGTGACCATGCTGTGATTTGGTCTTGTTCTAGATCAGAGAGTGTTACCCTTCTTCCCTTGTATCGTGCAGCTGAACCTATTGTATGTAGACTTGCTACTTTTCAGCCAGCAAGAAGGTGGTGATGGGAAGTGGGACGGAAATCTGTAAAGTTTTTGTAAGAAACCTTGAAGATTTCACTGCTTCAGTTGCACAACTGAATTTATTCTTACAAAGAAGTTTTACCACCTTCATGTAACTATCAGAGAATATTTCATTTATACAGTAGGGGAATTGGAGTGTGGAGCACTCTCACAGGGGTAGTGGTTGTGGTAGTAATGTGAAATGTTTCCTGTAAAAGAGCTTTAAATGGCTAGAACCTTAGAGAAGCTGATGGTCTTTTGGTCCCCAGGAAATGGGTTTTAGGCCCCAAGAAGACCTCTTATACCTCTCTTGTGATTCATGACAGAGACTTTGCTGGAGTGGAGGAGGAAAAAAAAAAAGTGGTCTAGATGTCTCTTCAGTGAGCCTTTTGGACTCATCTCCTGGTTTGTTTATTTTGCTCTGTATTTCGTGTGTCATAGAAGTTCTCAAGGGAATTTACCATTCAGCATTTCATACAGAGATTATCATAAATCCAAGAGATTTTTTTCTGCTTTGTCTACTTTATGGCAAAGCTCACTGGAACTTTAATTCATTTTTTTTGTCGTGTGTGACTTCAGCTCCATGAACTAATATTAGTTATACAGTGAGGAGACATCTATATATAAACACAGTTTTGTATGTTTCCATATATACTCATGTTTCTATATATAAGCAAAATGCTTTTAGAGCAATATTTAAAAATATTTGTCACATCTTGTCGTGTATTTTATGGTGGGAAAGTGTAATCGGAAAAAATGCATTCAGATCTTGTGGGACAGTAAGGTAAAATAGCTACTTGTGTGAACTGGATCTTTTTATAGATGCAAGCGCTACAGAAATAGCCAAGTGATAGCCCCACTGTGAACTCAAAATGGATTTCCTTTTCGCCAGGGTTTGCTGGTCTGTTTGTCTAACCCTTGTAAGGACAGTGATGCAGTGTGCGTGTCTGGGCCTCCAGCTTCTGCAGGGCCTGGAAGGACAGGGACCCTTGGTGTGTTAACCTGGTGTGCGTGAAGATACAGAGCAGTAGATCCTAATTGTACCATCTCATTTAGACCAAGTGTGTATTTGAATTCTACTTGGAAATACACAATGTTTCAAGTGTAAATTGTGTGTGGTATAGAGTAGGATTTTATATGATCGCTTTTATTTATAGCTTTCTAGCAATTATTTTTTTCTTTAGTTTTTCAGGAAGAAATGACAACCTCTTTCCTGCAAGTGGCAATTATAGCAATATTTCGAAATTTGTTGTCTCCTGTTGTTTGGGGGGCTGGCATACGGTCTGCACTATTACTGCTGTGGTGGAGGTTGCTTGGGGGGGAATTTGTTTTTTTTTCCTCTTTTTTTTGTTTGGTTTTGCTTTTTTGGGGGGTGTTTGCTTGCTTGCTTTTTTGTCAGTTTGTTCTTTATTTTTTCTCTTTCCTGACCTAGTCCTCCATAGCTGTGGAAGTCACTGAGTTAGAAAAGTCAGAAATACCATGGTTCTATAAGTTTCAGAAAGCATGATGTATCGGTAAGAGAGGAAATTTTTCCTATTGCTCCCTCTGAGGTAAAGATGAGAGCTCAGCCCTGACCTGTTCTGCAAAAGCAGCATCGCCTGGCCAGTAGCTGCAGTTTGGAGGAACCTTTCCTGAACAGTCAGAAGATGCAGGAAGAGAAGTCCAAGAGCATTGCAGGCCTCAGGAGAGGGTCTGGGGGGAAAAGGTGAGGATGCATTGCTATTGCAGTAGCATATTAACAGGGGAAAGTAAGAGTATTGCAGTGGGGGAGGAGATGAAATGTTAGACTCATCTGTTTAAAAAAAAAAAAAGAAAAAATGTTTACACACACATATATATATATACACACACATATATATGGCTGTGAATCTTTAGCTTTTCCAAACTCTCTCGTGCCCCAGTCCTTGGATATTCTCCTGTGAACCACATACAGTGACACACATCCGTTTTGCTATTGTTAATATGCTAGATAAATACTGTTCTTTGTACTATAGGTTTAAGGGCAAGTCCTCAGAGCCTAGTAGACTGGTTTTCTAGTTGGGGTTCATGCTGATGTTTTTGTATGGGCATACCCAGCATGTTTGGATTTACAAGCGGTCATGGAAAATAACAGTGAAATGTGCATATGTATGTTGTGTTATCTAGTTGCCCATGTCTTTTCCAGGAGAAGTTAGAGCTGGTTTACTTCAGTGTTTATTGAGATTTAGAAGAGTTCAGCCTCATCCTAGCTAAAAATAAACAGATAAAAGACAGAAGTCATGACAATAGGATATCATTGCTCTGAGACCATTTCCATGGTCAGAGAGAGGGCTTTAGGGATACGGGGATGCTGGTTTTGTGCCCTGTCTGCGTGATCATAGCTTGGGGACAGATTTATGGGCAAAGCTGTAGGGGTTGCTTGAGCTTTAATCCATCCTCTGCCCTCATGAAGGGAGCTAATTTGGCCTGTGCCAAGGGGTTCAACCATGGTAATGGAGATTGTTTCCCTACCTGGTGGAGTTGTGCTTTACTGCAGCTCTGGTCAGAGTATTGCAGAAGGAGCTGGGTACATCGGGTCAGTGGATCATAGGCGTTTGTAGCAGATTATTCAGATGGACAGCTCTTGCTGTCCTGACATAACTTGATGCAATGCTGTTACATGGTGTTAGTAGAAAAGTATGGGAGCCTAGGCTTAGATAAAATCATAAAGATGCTCTGAGTCACACACCTACAAAAAAGGTAAACATTCTTAGAGAGATGATAGAGATCTGTCCCTTGGCAGAGGAGACTGAATGAAAAAGTGTTCTGCATAGATCAAAAGCACCGTTCCTTATGGGAGGCTATGCCACAAAGCTCATTCTGGAGTAAAATAGTCAAAATAAATCAAGTCCCAGAAGTCAGTGATGTTAAAGCTAAGTACTTAGGTCATTTGGTAGCGAGTATGTTCAGATTAATTTTGGATGGAACTAAAATTATGATAGAGACTTTTGCAGAATATCAAAGAAAACAGGATTGGTTTCACTACACCTTCATGAGCTAAAGCAGATCATGAAAGAAATACCATCCTGGCAGAATTCCTGTTACATCATGAAAATATCACATCTCTTCACTTTATGGTAAATATTTGACAAGAAGAATTTGAATAATATTGTAATATAGGGTTGAGTCACATGTCATCTCCTGTCATCCACACCCAGCAGTTGGAAAGCTGTTGAGCTACCCAGATTTATGTGCCGCCTTTGAAATAAAGTTGGCCTGAATTTTAAAATAAAACAGTAAGTGGCCATTCCACTGATTCTGTTTGCTGTCGTCTGGCTTCCCCAAATACCATGCTTAATGCCTCTGTCAGTGGGTTAAGAAAATTGTGATAAATACCATAGTAAAATATTTTAGTCAAATCTGGGGACAGGTTCACCTGGAGGAGTTGCTTAAAAGAACAGTAAAGTAGACCTGTGAAAGGCAGCTGCTGTTGGTTGCTGATTACAGACCGCGGTCTTTGTTCCAAACTGATTTTCTTCATGATCTGGGTAGATCCTGTTGAACCTTAATCTTCCGGAGTAAAGGAATTCTTCATGACAGCAAAAACAGTAGTGGCCAGTTCACAAATTCACAGTCTCCTGCTTTAGAGTCCTCCTCTCCTCTTCATTTTATCTCCAGTGTCTTGTTGTTGAAGGGGCAAGGCTGCCTCTTCACCTGGTCTCCAGTCCTCTCCAGTGGCTGTTGCTGAAGGAGCAGGACATTGCTCCCTTATCTGAGAGGTTTCCTTCCTCCTTCAAGAGCTCTTGGCAAACTCAGCCTACCAGAGGGCTGTGCACAGTGGCCCAAAGAAACACAATTAGATGGTTGTTCACAAGTGGAAACTTCAAAAAGTTGCTTTAAAAAGTCAGTAATTAAAAATATTCATAGTGAAATTCCCACAGAGATTGATCTTTGAAGTCCCTCTTTCTCAATTTCTACAATCTGACCCAGTAATACAATTTTTGAGAAAATTAATCTTGCTTTGTGTGGATGTAAAGATGATGTTGTGTTACTAGTTCACTTGAAAATCTTACATCTATGAGTAATTGAAAACTCCTAAGAACAATGCCAGTCATTCGACATTTGTTCTTCGGTAATATTAAGTATACATTCAAATATACCATCACTGTTGTCACTCTTTCAAACAAAGCAGTTTACTGTAACCTTTCCTTTTCCTGGGGACACCACGTCAGCATTTGAACTATTTCTTTTATCCTCTTTGCATGATGGGCTTTTAAGTAACACATCATCAAGATAAAATCTACTTAAATCCTTAGCAAAATGCAGTATCATGTTTTTTGCCTGCTATACATTATTGTATTAGTATTTTGTAAAAAAAGAATGCTGTTAGCAGGCAGTTAGGTGTCTGCGATGCCTAATCCTGAAATCACAGGTAGTCTTCTGTTTGTTTCGTGTCAGACAGGTTCAGCATGTCTTTGGGTGGTTTAAGTGTTGGGTTTCTTTTCCCTCCCTCATATCCATAACTATTGATCTCTGTGTGTTCTTGATGAAGGGCATGGGCCCAGGAGTCAGCAGGGCTCTGCTCTGTGCCATTGGCTAAAATTGCACCAACATAAAGTGAAGATGTGGCTTCAGAAGGTTGGAAATGGTTACTCCAGGTGAGGTTCTATGATCCATGGCTTTGGGTCTGTCTGTACCATACTTTTAGCCTTTAAAAGAGTCACTCTTTGCCCAGAGGATATGCCCCACTTCCCGCTGAATCTGCTGTGTGAGAGACAGTCCTGCAGCAGCCATTCTTGGAGTGACGCCTCGTGGGACCTGACCCAAACAGGTTGTGTTTCTTGTGCCTCCAAATTGCTGCAATTTCCTTGGTTTTCTGCTGAAGCGATGGGAAGTTGGTCTGTAATGGCGGCTGCCGCAGCGTGGCGTGCGGATCGGTGCGCCCCACGTTACATTTTGGAGAAACACACGTGCAGCGTCAGAGCGCGAGTGCTCACGTGGCCCCAATCCAGTGCTCATGCAAAGCCAAGGTCACCAGCACTGGTTGTGTTTACAGGCGTGTTTATCCCACGACTTTGCTTGCTGTGGAAGCACAGGCATGTACGCGATTCAGGGGTTGTATAAATCCTGCTGGGTAAAGGATATTGTCACCAATTTTCATTAAGCTTCCCCTGGCTCCTGCCGCAACATAAATGAGAAAGCCTTGTGCTGAGCCTGAAAAATCTGACAGTGCCATCGAGCAGCCGGGGTTTTGAGCTGCTGGAATTGCAAACTGCATGTGATATAAAGGGCCTGAAGAAAAACAGGTTGTTGAAATAGAATCTTAATTATCTAAGATGTTGGTAACACAAGAACCCTTTTAAATTTATGTCCTAAATAGTGAGCTAAAAGTAAACTACAGGAGCTGACGATGGTAATAAAGAAAAAAAAGAGATTGTATCCAGCCCCCAATTCCTACCATGACCCACAGTCCCAAGATGCTGCTCTTCCTTTTCAGCTGATACATTTTGCTCTCAGCACAGTTTAGGTCCTTATGTAAGCACGCTGGCCTCAGCTAACCTCCTCCTGATGTCCAAACACGTTTCTGTTGTGCCTTCTAGTACTTTACCTTTGTCAGATTTAAAAATCTGGTGGTGTAGATGCCAAAATCTAGAAGCTCCCCAAATTAAACCCATTTTGTTCTAGGAACGGAGGGAGGCAGGATTAGAGGGAGGATTAGATCAGTAGGACTTTTGGCTGTGATGATGCAGAACAAGGCTCTTGTTTCTGTTGGTGTCGTGTTTTGGTTACCTGAACATCGAAGTCATTTGAATTCATCGCTGTTCTGGGTCAACTTCTATTTTTGTTGCTCATAAACATCTCTCAACGGTGTTGTTTGTGTTTAGTGGATGAGCTGTTGGTTTGTGGAAGCAGCCTGTTGAGCAGGTGGGCTGGTGGAGGAGACCGACAAGGCAACAGTTTCTCTGCTGCAGCCTTATGAAGAGCTCAACTAACTGTCCCCCATGGCATAGGGGAGAGGAAGGAAGATGAGGGGGTACAAGTCCTAGCAGCAATACAGAGCTGCAGGAGGAGACACTGAACAGGCCATGGAGTTGTTGGTCATTGCTATGGGGCCCCAGGCTGCAGTACACATCTCTCAAAAGAGATCTGCCCAGATCCAGCAGCGGGCCAGCACCCAGTCCCCACCGATGCCAGAATCTGGGACCCCTCCTCTTCATCACTGCTGGGCTGAGGTCTGGGTAGGACCTGGAGCTTTGAGTTCAGCAAACCCAAGGTTTTGCGCTCCCTCTGCTGGCTGCATTTTTGCTGGCTGGAGCCTGCTCTTCATCCAGAAGGAATGCTGAAATCAGTGGAGACAATCTTGAACAAACAGGGATGTAGTTAAATTAGCATGGCTCCTTTTTAGGGTCCTTGAACACTAAGAAAAAATCCTTGTTGACCATGCTGTGGAGGTGCAAGTCAGCAAGGAGATGCATTTCTTACACTTCTTCCCAAAAGGTCATCAGTTGCCTTGGGAGGTGGAGGCACAGGGGAAATCACATCAGCTTAAGTCATACTTCAATATCTTTTGAATCTGGTGTTGAACCATGACCAACAGTCACTTGAGTATTATGTTTGCTTGCCTTGAATTTTATCTGAATATTTTGTTTTGCATGAGCCTGAATAGTGATAGGTCTCTTTTCAGACTCAGTATTTTCTCTTCTCATTGTTGCCACCTCTTCTCTCAACTTTAGTTTGCCACACTACCTTGAAGTGCTTCCTTGGTTTGTTCTATTTAAACTTCCAGCCTGTTCCTCGTCTCAAGCCACCAATGTCCTGATATTTCAACCTTGTATGGAGGTTAGAGCCTCAGAAGGGTGTCAAATAAACCACTTTGCTTTTGAGAGAGTTTTCTCTCTCAAGCCTTACGTTTTCCATCTCTTCCTCTCCGCTTTCAGATCTCGTGGATACTTCTCAAGGGTATTAGCTTCCCGTTTTGGGACACAGCTTGTGTTTGTCCATTTATCAGGCTGAAATCAGATGTTCTGGCCAACACTGAGAGCAGCCCAGCTAGTGGTGTGCGTTTTACACCCCTGTGGACCCTGGTTATTGTCAGTCCCAGCCATATTCAGCCCAAATTCCCTATCAGATAAGGACTGCATGACTGCGAATCACTGGCGCACTCTCCATGGCAAGGGAATCATTAGTAATGGTCAGGGGGTTTCTGAAACTTTTCCTCCCTGCTCCTTAGTTTCACTGTTGCTGCCTGCCTATACCTGGTGATAGTTTTCTCTGAAATGTTTCCCTGAATTGAAATGACCTTGTTCCTTACTCCCAAGTTATTTCTAGTTTGCAACTAATTTCTTTTATTCAGGGACCTATGGTGACTTCTTGGCTTCTGATCAGAGTTTGTTGCCAGGTTTGGCTCAGTTGCATGTAAAGCTCCAACAGGTAGCAGCTTTCTCCAGCTACACTCTTGCTCTTGGAAGCAGCAGCAAAGAAAATGAAGTTTGACTGCGTGCTCCTCACCAAGGTCTTACCAGAGCAGATCGAAGGGTAGAGCAGTGGAGCTGAAGCGCCTGCACTGAGTGATAGGTGGCTGGAGATGGAAAATGTTAGCTCATCGCTTCTCCTCCATCTGCCATGGGGCAGTGCAGAATTATTGAGCCCTTTCTAGGAACTTTGTCCAGTCGAGTTTTCAAAGTTGCAAGTAATTGAGCTTCTGCTAATTTCCCTTGGGAAAGTATTCCTTACAAATGCAATTCACTGTCAGGAAGTCATTCTGAAACTCTCCCTAATTTTTCCTTTTTTTGGTGTCCTCCCACTGAAATGGGCTTTAACACAAAGAATCTATTTAAAGCACTACCTTTTTATTTTCCTGTGAAGGCTGATGTGGTTTCTAGTTAATGTTTGTACAAGACTGTAAGCTCTCCAGTTTAAAGGCGAAGAAACACTGTATTCCCTGTGGCTCCACTGATATTTTCACTCATTTCCTTGAGGGTCTGGATGGGTTTCCTGTGCCTGTATAAAATTAATATTAGTTATTGAGTTCCCTTCTCAAATATATATTTAAAAAATGTGTGTTTTGCTGCTGAAAAGAGCAGGATCTAAAAAGCCTGGTCTAAATCTAGATTGTGTTTGTGCAGAAGTTTTGGATTGCTCTTGATTCTGTGAAGAGTGGTGTGTTGTGAACCTGAAGGTGGTGCACATCAGTTAGTGGTGGTGGGAGTGAAAGTAGCAGTCAGATTTCCCATTGAAAATAATCAAAGTGCAAAAGCAGACAGCATGAATGCAAACTTCTAATAGAAGAGAGATTTAATGTCCTTGGGTATAATTGCTTGCAAGCCAGTACTGTTCTGGAGAGAGTTGTTTTTAATGGTTAAATTATACAACACATTCTAAAATTGGTCATTCTGCATAATGTATTGTTGAACCTGTAGATCTTGCTGCAGACCAAATTGTTTATCTTTGTAGACATCAGTCAAAACCAAAACAGTCACATAAGAATAAACTGGAATGTTTTTCAGAAGCACAGGTTGTCAGCTGGCAAATTCGAGGGCAGCTAAACACCTCTGGGATTTCTCTCTGTGTCATTGTAGGCAAATTAAACAGGTTAAAGCTTAACGTTCCAGGGCACTCACCAACAGCAAATGGACTCAGATTACTGGTTTTAACAAAAATGGACTAACCTGGTTCTAGTTTTACCACAAAATGACTTAAAGGAATCTTCAGTTTTATAAATGTCTCCCATAGGTTTGATCTAACTCTGATTTTTTGTTAATAAAAAGAAACTGAGGGCTTTTAGTGAGATCTGCTGCTTGCTTGGGGGAAATAACACATACGAAGCTTCCCAGTTACAAAGTTCACAATGCCTCCTCTGTAGAAATAGAGGCGTCTCTAGTGAGTCTCCATGTTAGTGGTCTCCCTGACCATCTTGGCCTCAGGATCAAAGGGTGACTTTTTTTTTTCATTTCTTTTTTCAAGGAATGCTCAAGGTATTGTAAGAGAATCAGTATTTCAGACATTTCTTCCAGCGCTGTTCTGCATGGTCCGCCAATCACATGGAATCTCTTGAGCTCATTCGAGGTTCACTGACTCATGCGGATTTCACTAAGCATCTTCATGCTTGTTAATTAGCTCAATAAATTAATCAGAAGTTGTGGTACAAAGCAAAACCCAAGCCAAGCAGCAAGATTTTGAGCAATGGAATGAGACTGGATTCACTTTTAAGAAAACTCCTTGGTTCTTCAGTTGCCCATGAATGTAGCTGAGAGGTTGGTGTTTGCCACAACTCGTGTCTCAGGCTGTGCACACGTATAAGCTCCATTGGCGTAGATGGGGGAAACTGAGGCAAAAAGCAAGCACTGCCTGCCTGCGTTCATGGAGAAGCTGTGGGTCAGAACATTGCTCACAGTTCTCTCCTTGTGCTGCTTATTGCACGTCCCTCAGGTCATTTCTGCCTTTCTCATCAGATCTGGCAGTGCTGCAGAGCTGCCTGCTTGCTAAATCTCACTGCATCAACACTTAAAATGACTGATTAAAGAAATATTAATGCCACAGAAGTAGTATGGTTAGAGACCGTGGCCAAAAAATCAGTGAAGTATAGAAATTATTTATATATTTTCCATGCACACTTGTTCTCTCAGTTCGTGAACTGCTCTCAAAGCCCTAGGTATAATACAGACAGTCCATGTTTCCTTACCTGGACATTTACTTTGTTTTGCTCCTTGTTGGATATGTTTTTGTCCTTAGCAGTGGAAAATAGAGTTGAAACCTCTCTTTCTCAGTTGAATAAAACAACAATATGAGAAATGCCAGTGGCCTGATAAAGTCTTTGAATAAAGCTGTAGCCAATCTCTATTTAAAACACTCAGAGGAGTCATTACATTATTCGCAAGCCACTTTTTAAGTTTGGCACATGTTATGTTGTGCTCTTTTACGATGTATAAAAAAGTCTTTTCGCTTCTCTAGCTTTTCCTTTAGCTTCTTCTGCCTTGATTACTTCCATACGTGGAGGGTGTTTCACAGTCACCTGTGCAGCAGTGCGAGAGGGCGGCCAGTCTAGGAATGCATCTTCCCACCACCCCCATCACCAGCACCAAGGCTTGTTCCACTGCCTGATGATTTCTGGCAAATTATTAGATCTGGATCAAAATTAACTTAGCAAGACCCTACAAATGTAATGTTTGGATCTGCTCTGCTGTATCAAGTGACTGCATGAGCGCTGGAGCCGGTGCTGAGGAAGAAGACTTTGGGAGCAAAAGGCAGCCTTTTAGAGGCAGCTCGGTGAGATTGGCTTATATTCATTTGACCCTCGCAAAGCGATGGATTCGTGAAAGTCGGGAACAGGAAAACTTGACAATCAAGAGGAAACAAAAATGTGTGTCAGTCTGCATTTGGATATTTTATCTGGTTTTGTCAGATAAACACTCTGCAACATAGAATTTTAGTAATGAAGATAGTGCTGAAGATAATATAATGCACTAAAAAGTCCATTTGACATTTGAAACTATGTCATATTTCAATGGTCTTGATACTTTGGGCAATAAATAAAAAAGCCCTATAAATCAAAGATCATAACAGAGCCAGAAGAAACATTTTTAGCCTTCTTTTTCATTACAGAAAGCGCAAAATGTTACCCATCCACAAATAATTCCTTATCAGCTCACTTTGTATAAGAGAGCAGGAACTGGTGCACACTTTGGTCACTTGTCCTCTATTGGGTGCTGTGGGTCAGTACAGAGCACTGTGGCCGCTAACAAGGGAGTGTAACCTGTTTTGGTGATCCTAAATTCTTGGTGAGGACAACACCCCAGTGGAAGGTGCAGGTAACTGGTTTTGTGGCTGAAAGTCATGCACAACTTCCTGTGGTAGTGCAACCCCTGAGGTCCTTTCCCAATCCCGTTTCCATAAATCTCTCCCATTGCTTGTAGAAGTGTCCAGGGCTTTGCTGTTAGTAAGACTGTCCTCTTCAAAATGTAACGTTTATCACCTACTTCAGGTGATAGCCTGCTTTAGCATAGGGAGCGCAAAAGTGGAGGAGATGGCTGTGATTTGGTGATTTAGATCAAAGCTGAAACACTGAGTTGACAGCATTGTTGGATGATGATGATTGTTGTTGTTGTTGTTATTATTATTATTTGTTGTTGTTTAACCCACTTGTACAGATCTAAGCACTCTTACAAGTGTGTGAGAATGGTGATCCTCGGCAATAAGCATCTGAATGAGTATGTGCAAATGCGCTGCTCTGGTCTGTGGTCAAAATGGTTCTTGAAGTAGTTGTGCCTTTTGACTTGAGAAGAAGGCTCTAAGTAGGCACTGGGAGATAAATGACAATGTTTGCTTTGTCTGTTTGACATTTTTTGTGCCACAGTTGTTCTTGAACGTTGTTACATGGAAAGGATATAATTGGAGTAAAATATTATAGGGGAACAGCAATGATAATGGTGCTTAGATTCTTTCATCTTTTTATGAAGTCACTTTTTAAAAATGCTGATCATTGAGCAGTGAAAAGAGCTGGAAATCTTGCAAGGAATGCAAAGAAATAAAACCTGGCACAGGGAAAGACTTTCAGTACAATATGAATGTTGATCCTTTAAAATCACAAATCATCTTTCTATTAATGCACTGTAGAATAAGGTCTCCTCAAGATAAGACTCGGCAGTGCTGTGGAGTTGGTATTTAAAGTATGTCCATCTGCATCTAAACGAGTAGCTCCAAGACAATCAGATTATGCAGTAGTTACTTTGGTGAGAATATCGCCTAAGTGGAATGGAAACTTCATTTTGAGTCTAATATTAGACCCTGCTTTGGAAAATTCCTTTTAAATGATCACAAGCTGGGAATAGCAAAAGAATTTAACTTTCGACGGACAGCATTCACCAAGAATTTGTTTTTAACTGCTTATGTTGGGTCCCTGGGAAAGCAGATGTGAAAAACTTACCGAAGTGAATTGACTTGACCTGATGCAATGTTTATATCAGTAGTTGATAAGTTTTCCTCCCTCGGCTAATTTGTTCAGGATATTTTCATTCTTTAAGCATGAGTAAGTCTGGGTTGGAATAGTTTGAATGCTTGTTAGTCTAATAATCTGGTTCTTAAAACATGCAGACATCATTGCCTGTAAAGGGGTCTAAGCAAAGTTGAACTATTTTGGTTATCTTCCGTGGATGGGGATATTATTTTTGACACTAGCAAAGAAGAATGTGAGACAATGTTGCTTACATCCTGATAGTTCAGAAAGCATGTTGATACCTGCTGCATTTCTGCTTCAAAATGCCACTTGTATTTGGTGAACCCTTTGCATGCGTATTACGTTTTATGCAGCTTTACAAAGGACCGGCTTTCAATAGCAGCTAGAGAAACTAGGGTATCAAAGCAGATTTGCAGGGTTGTGGTATTATTATTATTCCTGTGACAGAAAGGGCTTTAGGAGTTACAGAATACACTGTGAATGATGCACAGATCAGGGATCTTTAGAGCTGCTGGTGTATCTCATCTTGGCTTTTCTCTTTGTTGATCACACACTGTCACTTTGAATAATTAATTAATTCCTAAATAGGCCCCATACTCTGTATGGAGCATGTCTAAATAAATTATTTTGGGGGGAGGGAGGAGAAAAAGAGAAACTCACAGATTGGGCTGACCTCTTGTCCTCAGCTCTGCCCTGTCCATGTGCTTCTGTGGTTTGGCCATGGTTGGTGTTGTTTCCAAGCTTGAGAGCATCCAACAGGAGCTCGCTGCAAAGGAGGGCTCCAGCCTGGCCTTCATCTGCCAGTGCTTGAGACGAGAAGTGGAGCAGCCATCAACAAGATAAGACAATTAATTCAACACCAGTTTCACTTAGAAATACATTAGTAAGAGAACACTGATCTCTTTAGCCATACTCCTTTACTGCATTAGGTGGATTCATGTGACCCAGGAGTGCTTTTCTTGGACAGAAATCAGATGATGATTTTAAGCATCTGTTAAACTTTGCCTCTTTTTTCATGAAGTCTGACACCAACCTTTTTGTCTTTTTATTTATACCTGTGTGTCTGTAATTCTGCTATAATTTCTGATCTTTCAGGAATTTCTAAAATGTCTAAATTGCCAATCTGTATCCTTGCAGGCAAGTCTCACCTGGCTGTAGTGCAAAGAGTAAACAATGAAGGAGAAGGAGATCCTTTTTATGAAGTCCTGGGAATTGTCACTTTAGAAGATGTGATTGAAGAAATCATCAAGTCTGAAATTCTGGATGAAACAGATATATACAGTGAGTAGAAATATTTGCACTTTATTTTTAGATGAGAGGGAAGACTCCATCCAGCAGTGATTGTGTTTAATAGCTGTGTTTGAGAGGTGTTAAGTTACTGATTTAAAAACTCAGTGGTCAAATGACCTGTAGATCCCTCAGAGAGTCAAAATTATTTTCATTTTTGCAGCATGGGCACCTCACCCTTTTATGGTGTGTTAATTCAGAAACAGGACAGTTTTATTTATTTGACCCTTCCATCAAGAAGTTTTACCTCTGCAACAACCCGGTCTCTCCTGCTCGCTGTTCTCCACCACAGAGGCCTTGTTGAACCTTTTTGTTACAGTGCTCATGACCTCCCATGTTTTCTCCAACCTTTCTCCACCTCAAGGGCCTGTAGTCCATGTATGACCCTATTTTAGGAAAAAGGCAGGCAAATACCATGCCTCAAGGAATGGGAATGGAGTCCCTTTAAAGTCTATCTCTATCACTCATTCAGAAAAGCACGGAAGTCTTCTTCAGGGCTGAAAACCAGTATGTCCTAAATGCCTCCTCTTTTTATAACTCAGTGCAGCTCCTTTGTGTTAACATGTCCTGAGGGAGATGATGCTGCAGGTCAGCCGTTACCTGGGACCTAGGAGATCTGGACTCTTTTCTTTCCCAGTTTAGAGTTTGTTCTGTGCCCAGTTACCTACAGTGTCTTTGCCTCTTCCCATCTGCACAATCTTTCTGTGCATGTGGGTCTTCCTTTCTGTCATTCTTCATCTGTCTTATCTGTGGTTTGATCACTTGCTGGCAGATGCTATTTTTTTTGCTGTGTTTGTGTGTAGCACAAGAATGTCTCTAGATTCTATTGTAATAGAAATAGTAATTTTACATATTATTAACACTGTTCAGCTGTTTTTTTATTTCTTTCCTCATGAAAGGGATCTGAATGTTTCTGCAGCATCTTTTTCAGGCCAATGCAAACATCTTCTATGCTCTCTCCAAGCCACATGCCAAACAAGCACTTTACACTGTGGGACAGACATACTTCTACTCCTTTCCTAATAGATTGTTACTGCCTGAACTACTTTCTGTAGTTGGTCAGTATTTTACCAGTATTTGTGTGCCCAAAGGTTCATGTAAATCACAATTGTGATTACATAGTCTAATTACCATGCAAATCACAGAGGTCCAGTTAGTATTGATTTCTTTTCATATCTTCACAAATGAATTGTTGGGCTAATAAGTTACAACATTTAGAGAAGTAATTGAGACTTTCTTTTATACTCCAAAAAGATCCTGTCTTTGTCTCATCACTGGTGAGATGCTTCTATGTTTCTACAAGTGAAAAGGCATTGCGTATGCTTTTCAGTGAGGTTTTTTTTTTTTCCTTTGTTTGTTGCGAGAAACCACATAGATCATGCTGTGTTGTCCTTCAGGACAAAAAAAGCTTTGACCATTAATAGCATGTTCAAGGGCAAGGAAATGAGAATTTAATTTTACTGTCTGAAGACTTCCTAGATTAACAACTTGGTGAACATGAGTTCATTTGAAACTCTCCTTCCTGAGAAGATTTTACTGTGGAAAATTCCTGGTCAGAACAGGAGGGAAACCTCACTTCCTAGGCTTCCTGGAAGATGCAGGAAATTTTGGGAGATGACTCCTGCTATGTACCATGAAGATGAACTTCTGTTTTTTTTATGAAGCACTGAAGTTCATTCCATTGTTTAGATTGAAGGAAACTCTATCAATAAGGGAGAGAGCTGAAATCCAGAGGAGCTGCAAAGATCACAGAAAACATGATAGGTTTTGGATTTGGGAAGATCGATGTGCTGTAACCACTTCCAATTGGTGTAGTGGTGGGAACATGCTTTGGGTTTACTGAGGGTGCTTTATTTTCCATGATATGTTGAGGTAGCTCGTTTTTGGTGTTGATATCAGTGTGTCAGTGCTAGTAACCTCATCTAGTACTAGAGGTCTCTGATGCTCTTCATTATGGACCAGGCGATCTTTAAAGGTCCCTTCCAACCCAATACATTCTATAAGACCAAGCTGGCTTGCTCTGCTCAGATCAAGCCAACTTGAAACCTTTGGACTGATTTGCTCTATGCTAGGTGTTTACTTAAAGTAGACCTTAGGAAAAATATTGGCAGCATTGTTACGAAGTTTTAAAAACTTTTGTTTGTTCTGCTTTGGTGGAAACTTGAAATTTGATTAAATGGCTGACCTCGGTGTTGGAGCTATGCCTTTCTGCTGTTTGCATGAAAATCCATTTGAACTGTGTTAGAGTAGAAGCAATTGTACATTTATAGTTTTTGCTGAAAGCTGCTCTCACTGCTGTAGCTCTGCAGCTGAATTTCTTGAGGGGTGTGTGCTGATAAATGTGTGGTATTTCCTCAGGTTTTCTAGTCTGCTATGTCTTTTGGCTTGTAGAGATGCTGGGAGTGCGGAGAAGATGGAAGCAGGAAAAATTGTTAAATATGTCTGACCTATCAACATCTGGATAAACTGAGTACTTCTGAGCATGAGGCTTTGTACTGGGGAGGCTGATGGGGTGGAGAGAGGAGGTTTCTGTCACGGCACAGGTGGGCTCTGCATCTCAGCCAGTGTCATGATGAGGAGCTCTCAGTATTGGAAAGTTGGAGCACTTTCTCATGGCTGACACACTCAGGAATACGTCCTGCACTTCCATGGCCCTAGTCGTGGTGGGAGAGCAGAAAGCTGCATGTTCTGCATTGGCTTCAGAACGCAGAGTCCACCTGAGAAACATGAAGTTCACCGTCCTGACCTGGGTTTGGCTGGTGACCTGTCTTATTTAGCTCTTTCTAATTGAAGAGGAGTTTAATCACCCGCTTTCTGCTACTGGAATGCTGCTCTTTTGCACGCATACTGATTCAGAGAGGGTTTGCCCCGTGTAAAATCTGGGATTTTTTGTACAAATGAAATACCTTAACACACCCTTGTGCATGTGTTCCAAATGTTTCAGATAAATTATCTGGTTGTAAGCATTTTTACATCTTCACCCATGTGCTGTCTCAGTGAATGTGACCCCTGGCAAGCCCGTGCAGCTGGGGCATTCAGCACCAGGCCATGGGGCACAGGAGTTCTTACAGAGCTGCACTGAAATAGCTTTCGCCTAATGATGATTTTTTTCAGCCTGGGCAAGTCACTTCCCTGAGGGGAAGACCACATCTTACCCCAGCATTCCTATTTCCAAACACCTGTCAAAAGAAGTATGTTAAATATATGTGCTAGTCAACTCTGTCACTTCTCCCATTTAGACCACAGAGCTGTGGGAATAAAGTTGTTTTCCTTAATAAGTATTTCCACTGTCATTCAGTGTAGCAACATAGTTTGCACAGTTGTGCAGCACCGATTTGCCTGGTAGGATCTACAGATGTTGGCATGGTGCACATCAGTATCCAATGCCAAGAGAGCAGATCTTTGTGTAGCTGGAGACCAGTCTTTAGATATACCAAGGTTTTTGCCATCCATTAGCAAGTGATGTTTTTATCTTGTTGGCCATTAGGACTGTGGGCTTGCTAACCTGCTGTCTAGCACTGGTAGACTACCGGAGCTGCGTCCTTATGGGAAGCTATTTTAGGCTGTTTTAGAGCTTTGGATTTAGTCATGCTGACTTTCTGTCAGTTGCCAAAATGTACATGAAACACAGGGCAACCTAGTTTTCCGAACTAGGGACAAAAAAACCTGACAAAACTAGCTTAGTTAATTCCTGAATCTTTCTTTTAAGATGGAACAAACTCACAGGCTTAAAAAGACCCATGCAGTGTGCAGGGCATAGGCTGCCAGCCTGGGTGTGTGTATCACTGGGAGGTGAGGGAGAAGAGGACGTGGGGTGTGTGCTGAGGGAGACTCTGCTGGGCACCTATCCCTGACTGCCTTGGGCTGAGCATCCTGGTACTGAGCGTGGGCACAGCGTCAGTGGGTCTTGTCCTCTGGGACTTGCACTTTCTTATCCTGGAGTATCTGATGGATGCAGATCTCTAACAGTTGCTTGTCTCTGTCCTTGTGCAGTTCTTGTGTGCCAGACAGAACCACACTTCCACTTGATATAACATTTTTGTCCCTGTTCTCTTGTCTGGAGCTCACTGCAGATGTCTGTTCTGTCCCAAAGACGTGAAGACAAAAAGGAGCGCAGGAAGCAAGCAAGAGCCTTCCCAAAACGTTGTCTGGGTGCATTTGGAGTGCCAAGCAGCCTGCTCTACCTGAATGAACAAGTGGTCTGAGGTTTGAACTCCGTGTTCTGTAGCTGTCTCCAGTCCAAGCTGGCTCCTTCAAGGAAATTTGTGCAATAATTTGTGGTTTTCTGCATCAGGCCTGGAAGTTCAGGAATATTACAGGAGAGATCACAACCTCACTTGTATTTGGACCCATCCTCTTCTTGAGTTCTCTCCCTCAAGCACAGGAGCTCACATTCAGCCTTGCTGCCTTTAATTTGAAGGAAAAGTCTAAATATTCATAGAACCACAGAATGGTTTTGGTTGGAAAAGACCTTTAAAATCACCAAGTCCCAGAACCTACAGAAGATAGTTGCAGTATTTGTTGATATTTCACCAAAAGTCACACTGAGGGTATCCCTCATGCATCATATTGCTCGTGTTGCAGAAACAGTGTCACAGCACTCTGTAAGCAGAGATCACTTCAGCATGCCAAGATAACTTCGGTGCCCAAGTTTTCTCCTAATTTACTGTAGAAAGGACAGACAGGAAATAGCTGGTTCAGATTCAGTTACTTCTGTCACCATCCAATCCTTGGTTCCTGTGTCTTACAAGAAGCTCAGAAGTTGTTTGGGTAGCAAAGAACAATTAAGACCATTCCTTACAAAAATAAGCCAAGATGATGGCTTCAAGCCATATGGCTCTGCTCTCACTGTGTAACATTTTTCTTGGGGGAAGGCTTCTGTTCAAGCTGCCAAGAAAACAATAGGAAGAATTGAAATCCTGCATCACTTGATTAAGAGCCTCGGTCTCTTACCTTGGTGACTGATGCAGGTAGAAAGATTTAAGACATCCTCCTGGTGTGATGCTGGCCCTGTATTCAGGTACCAGAAGTGCACTCTGAAGCCTGTGGTGGTACGGCTCATTCATAGGAGAAATACTGCTGCTTTACTGCCCTGCTGAAGAGACATTTCCCTGTACCAAGGCCAAAACTTGTGGTGATTTTTGCCTCACTGAAGAGAGCAATGATGAAGCTCCTTGTGGAAAAGCATCTCAGCCACGGCTTTGTAAAAAACAACATTCTCTAAGCTGTTCAGAAAAAGCACAGTTTCTGTTCTTCTTATTTCTTACAAGAGGTAGGACCTAGTGAGAGGATGTACCCTTGGGCCCCTCAGTTCAAGAAGGACAGGCAATTGCTTGAAAGAGTCCAGTGCAGAGCCACAAAGATGATGGAGGGCGTGGAGCATCCACCTTATGAGGAGCGGCTGAGGGAGCTGGGTCTCTTTAGCTTGGAGAAGAGGAGACTGAGGGGTGACCTCGTTCATGTTTATAAATTTGTAAAGGGCGAGTGTCAGGAGAAAGGAGCCAGGCTCTTCTCTGTGATGTCCAATGACAGGACAAGGGGCAATGGGAGCAAGCTGGAGCACAGAAGTTTCAACCTGAACATGAGGAAAAAATTCTTTACTGTGAGGGTGACAGAGCACTGAACAGGCTGCCCAGAGAGGTTGTGGAGTCTCCTTCTCTGGAGACATTCAAAACCCACCTGGACGCATTCCTGTGTGACCTGGTCTAGGCGATCCTGCTCTGGCAGGGGGGTTGGAGTGGATGATCTTTTGAGGTCCCTTCCAACTCCTAATATTCTGTGATTCTGTGAATCTGAGAGCTTCTGGGGGACTTTTCTCCTATTCACTTTCTGTTGCTTTAGTATCCATCTTTCCTTTAACTGCTAGTACAGATAAGGTCTGTCTCAGAATATATTCCTGAGACAGTGATTGTTTTTAGCCTGTAACCAGTCCCTTGGGTTGTTTCTGTTCTCGCTTTTTGGAAGAGAAAATGCAATCCCTGCTTAGTCATCCAGGTCCTGGGTAAAGTAGTACTAGGGTAAGAAGCTTGTGATTTTGAAGTGGAAAAAGGGCATGGATCATCGCTGTTCTTTTCCATGTGCTTGGGAACAAGTATTTCCAATTTTCTAATTTGCACTGACCACAGAATGAGCTTTAGCTATCCTGAGTATGTACATTACTGTCAGGACAGTATTGCTGTTGAGTCTGTGATGGTCCTATAGTGGCTTGGAGGTTTGTCCATGGGGAGTTGGGGGTCTAAATGTATTCATAGCTGAAAGGCTAGTTGGCTTGGGAAAATCTTTCTAGAAACCTGTTACCAGTACTGTGCATTTCCAAGCTACAGACTCAACTGTGCTGAGCCTTAAGTAGTCTGGAGCGTATATTTGGACACCTACAGGACTCTACATCTCAGTGGCTTCTTTGCTATGGTACATCACTTAAACCATCCTTGCATGCATAACCCAAAATCTGGTAACCTCTCATCTGGGAGTGTGTGTGATGTTTCACAGCCTTAGCTTCACCTACACCTCTTTGTGTGTTTGCCTGATTTCTCTGCAATGAGTCAATGCACCAGCACTGCCTGTGGTCCCTCAAAAGTCCAGTCACTTTAAACCAGTGACTGGAGGTCTGATAGACAAGTAGCAGTCGTGTTTTCAATATCATTCGCCACTAAGGCCCTTGAACCCGAGTCATGTCTTGTGTCTGAGAGGCTCACAGTAGTTGCTTCAAGATTCAGATTTCCTGCAACATGCAGTGAAGCTCAGAGCTATCTGACAGCGTTCTGCAGCTTATGGCCCATGCCACCTTACATAGTGCATCAGCAGAGAAGACCATGAACCTGCCATCTGAGCAGAGACCTCTTCTCCCTGGAACTTATATGTATCATACCCCAACATGCCTGTAGCCCTCTGCTTGCCCAGTTTCCTAGATATTTTGGCAGATTAGCTCAGCAGGTGGATAGTGATAGCTGAGTTGGTTGTGCCTCTGCAACTCCGTCTTTTGTGCTGTCTCTCACCAATGGTGATTTCCCCACCACAGAGCCTGTTTTAAGACACAGGTGAACTAAGTGGCAAGTATTTAGCTGAGTGAAGGACAGGAGTCCAGGATCACTAGCAGGCCAATTCCCATATCTTAGCACATGAAGTTACCCTGTACTTAATTATGGCCTCGGTGCCTGTAAAGCAGCCAGAGATTTCCACCCCCAGGCTGTACACCTTGCTAGTCTTTGCTCAAGTTTGGACAGGACAGAGGAAACTGCACACACTAGGCATTGGGAGTTATTTGGACCAAAGACATGCGGATTTTGCCCAGCTGTGAAGAGTCAGTGAAGCCATGGTACAGTGTAAGAAATAAGTCATTGTATATTTAGTCTGTGTACCTGCTGAGAATTTTCTAAGGAGTGTATATGAAAAAAGAGGTTATCACAGATATTCTTGTAGAACAATTCCTTTTGATCATAAGTAACACTGAGCAGGACTCCTCCTCCCCACCCAGAAATGCGCACGCACCTTGTGTGTGATATGCGGAGCCACTCTGCAATTTGATGTTTGTAAGCGGAGTCTTTCCCCCTGTTGAAGTGGCAGGGACTGTGGGTGCGTGCCTCTGCAGGACAGGGACTCACAGCAGGGTGAGCCCGCAGCACAACTCTCTGGTTGTTTCTGGTTGTGCTGCGTGACCATGAGCAGGACTTTGTGCGTCCTGCAGAGGAGTCTGTGCCCTTGGTGCTCTTGGTGGCTGTCCCAGCTGACTCCATCCAGCGCGGTTCGTGTTGGACCCTGTTCTAACAGAAATCGCTTCCTTCCTCTCTTTTCCTACCCTCCCTTCCCCAGCTGATAACAAGTCGAAAAAGAAAGTAGCTCATCGGGACAGGAAGCAGGACTTCTCTGCCTTCAAGCAGACAGACAGCGAGATGAAGGTTAAAATATCGCCGCAGCTCCTCCTGGCAACGCACCGGTTCCTGGCAACAGGCAAGTGCGGGTTATCTTCTTTTGCGATTGTGCCAGAGCCTCGGAGGCAGTTTGTCAGCAAAGGCCGGTGAGGTGGGTAGGACAGTGCAGGCGGGAAGGGAGGCTGGATTGTGGGGTGACAAATAATGCCACTGTTGTGTTTTTCTTTTTAAATTCTCTCCTCTCCTGTGTTCAGTGTCGGCATGAACCCTCTGAGACATTTACCAGGGGTGGACCAGTAACTTTAAATTGGTCTGAAAGGTAAGGATGAATGCCAAGTGCCGCACTGCATGTCTAGAGTCCGTCAGATTAACGACTAGCAAGTACACCCCATTAGGAAGAGCTCAGGGAACAAACCAAAGAGGACTCGATACCACTGGCCAGCTGACTGTAATTGCACTCTGGCGCCTTCTCCAGAAAGAGATGCTGGACTTTTTGCAGGAATGTGTAAACCTGTTCCATGAGGCTTTTGACTCCAAGTAAAAAACTCTCCCGACACATTTAATGCAGCCTGCGCAGGCGGTTGAACTGTACTTTTAAAATGGATTTCTGGCTGGCTTGTGTGATCTCCACTGATGACTTCAGGTTTCAGAGGACAGTTGTCTCCAACCCACAACACCTTGATGTTTTAGCCCTCGGGTGGGCAGTCTGACAGAGAGACCAGGGCCTTGAATGGTTTCTTGCAGCTGACATTGCCTTTCATCGTAAAGTTGGTCCCATCACCTCAGAGATGAGACCTGTTAATGGGAGAGCCTGCGGAAAACATACCCTCCTATTGCTCGTGCTGTCTCTCTTTCACACATAAAGACTTCTCGCACGCAGGCCTTTCAGACGGGCATCTTTCACTGCTAAGTTCAACATATATTCATGGGTTGAAAATGATAAAAGGTGTTCTGTCTCAAGTTTGACAGCTCCAGTTGGAAATTAGTACTTCCCCTCCTCTAAGATGCAGTAACTGCCTGCCTAAATGCTTCTAGTCCACCTTCATGCTCTGTTTTGCCTCTGTGACTTAAGAGAGACATGTATGTGATGGGTTATCACATCTCAGCTGAGGGGCAGTAAACACCTTAAAAGGCCTGAACTCCAACGGCTCATGTGCGTGTGAGCATGTCCATGGTGAAAAGAAGCAGTTCAACAGGAAGATGCGGATTTAACAGCAAGCAAGGCGTTGGTCATGTAGTGGTACAAGAGTTGATGGAGTTCCCCAAACACCTGCTCTACAGACATAGTCTTACAGTGCTGCTTCTCTGCTTGTTCTGTGGATTAAAGAATGGTGTATCTTAAATCCAGGTCTGGCTCTGAAGGCACAGCTATATAAGATGAAAGCTACAGTTCTGGTTTCTCTGTTCTAAATTGAGAATAATATCTTTAGCAGATGAAAGGTACTGGGTCATTACTGGTTCTGTTCTGCAACGAGATGTTAGGAAAGCTTATCAGTTTGCATGTGTAAATCTTGACATCCCTGGCCTAACTCTCCCACACGAGAAGGAGCTTTTTCACATCCAACAGCTCCTGCTGGAAGCACTGAAGAGCAAATGGGTAGGGGATGTGTTCTGTGTGTCAGGCATTAATCCCCTGTGGTTTGAACTGACCTGCATTGTCTCTCACTTTGAGTAACTCTTCCCATATGAACTCTGGCAGCCCCAATTGTGTCTTTGATTTATGTAGAGCATCTATCTAGAGCAACTTTCTAGGCCCCAAACAGTGATTTTTAATTTACATTTTTTTAGAAGCGCAGTAAATGCAGTAACTTCAATACTTTTTGAGGAAGGAGAAAACAAATTCAGAGGTTTTCTGGGCCCCAGTTATAAAGCTCTTCCATTTATACAATTCTCCAATAAACCTATACAGCTGTGACTTTGAACTCTCAAGAGGGCAAGACTGCCTTTTTCTTTTTTCTTTCAGATGAAGACATGGGTTTTGGTTGTTTTGAATAATACTTAAGTAATAAAAGTTGAGGTGTTCCTGGTTTCCCCCCTTCCCTTACAAATCTAACAGTCTCAAAGTACAGGAAGCCTGCAATTCCATAATGGATCTCTCTGCATCTGTGTGTCTTTTCTAATAAAGCAAATGCTTATTAACGAATATTGCTAGCTTATTGCCAGGCATATGAAGTGTAATGCCAAGTTGTATCTTGTGTTGTAGAAGTAGAAGCCTTTGCTCCAACCCAGATGTCAGAGAAGATCCTTCTCAGGCTGCTAAAACATCCCAATGTCATCCAGGAGCTGAAGTACGACGAGAAGAACAAGAAAGCCCCAGAACACTACCTCTACCAGCGAAACAAGCCCGTTGACTACTTTGTTCTCATTTTACAGGTCAGACATTTGATTACGTAGATATGTGCAAAATCATGCATCTACCAGCGTACCCCTCTCTATACCTCTTCCAGTTGTTGAAGTTTGTCTTCTTTCAAGCATTGGGATGGAGCTACAGCTCCTGGAAACTGCTTCTGCCTCCTTTATTGAAGAGCTCACATGGGTGCTTTCAGCCTCAGTTAAACTCAGTTAAAGTGGAGGGTAGACAGCACTTCCCACTTCCAGTCGTCTGCTGAAACTTATTTATGCTTTAGGTATCACTAGGATAGGCAAGGCAAAGGTATCCCCATGTACAGCTGGCAGCGCGTGGAAAACAGGGGTACAAAAAGTGGCACGTCATGGGAGTGTGGCCAGGATGCTTTCTTTAATGCAGTTTTTCCTTTTGCAAAAGGAGGCATGGGAAGTTTTACTGTTAAGAGAAGTTACATTTTTTGATGCAATTTTGAAGTCTGTAACTGGTGTTTTGAGAAGCGCGGGCTTTGATGGAGGCGTTGTGCCATCTACTGAACTGCTGCCACCTCCTGCTGCAGCCCCTGCGGTTCCTGGGCACCCTGCCGTCCAAGCTGTCCAAGCACTTGCCCTGCCCCGAAATCGCTGCATTCGGGTGGTTTTTGGATTGGAGCCCTAGGTGGTCCAAAAGGACTATTTTCTACTTATTCGGTACAGGGTTGCTTCCAGTGCTGATATCTCCCAGGTTTTATTACATGGCAGGAATACTTGAATAGGTAGCAAGAGCTTTACACAGAAACTTAGCTTCATTTACACAGAAACTAGCTCCATTTGAGCAGGAACAGCCCTTTAAGAGAGACTTTGCTGAAAAATTGCTCATGTTTCTGTCCTAGATAACTGAAGTCAGTTTTGGTTATAAAAACACAAGCATCATAGCTAAAGTAGTAACACAAGGCTTGAAATTTTCCTTAGGATGGCCTTAAAAAAAAAAAAAGGAAAAGGGTTTTAACAATGTCATGATAAAGAATGAAGAAAGCACTGGAACACAATGCTATGAATTCAACATACTCCTCTTAAAAAAGGGTTTATTTTTATAAAGTGTTTGAGGAGCCACTGGTAGCTCTTTGCTCATTCTTATATGCTGAATTGTTGCAATCTGAAATATTCCAGAGGCAAGATAATGCTCCTGCATGAGGTAATGCTGCAAAGATGTAAACGGAGGACATGTGCGATACAAAAGAACAATCAGTTCTTTCTGAGCTATTCTTCAATCAATAAATATTTAGCAACAACAACGTGCTGGCTCTGTAATGCATTTGGAAAAGTGAGTCTTGCAGTAGGTACATACTATAAAAATGGTAACAAGATTGGTTCTGCAAGGATCAAGAGGATATAAATATTCTGCTTTTCTTACTTAAATGGTCCTGGACTTATTCTTGGTCTCTTGATGTAAGAGAATATCTTCACAGTAAAAGCATGCCAGACCACAAGTAAATATATATTCTATGCATTACATTTACTAATTTAATCTCTGTTGAGTTACTATTTTAGCTGGAATGTTTAAACAGCTGGAATTAAAAACAGTTTTTCTATTAGCTAACGGGAAGGTCTTCTGTAGCAGTTTGAGAATTAGTTTTGTCACTAAACAGTGAAAGCCAGAAGCCATACACGCATGCATTTAAACAGGGTGAGCACGTCTGGTAGCACGCATGAGGCATTATTATCAGCTTTTCAGCTGCCATGCCTATGCCAAGCACGCCTGGTCTTCATGTGGGAAGAGCTTCCTTGGGAAGTGTGGAGGTGCTGCGTGACAAAATCGTACCTTTTGGAAAGCTTATAATGAAAAAAATAAGCCACTTATTTGTGTTGTGAAGTGAAATTGGTTTTAAAAGGGATTATATGAAGGTGTTGCTTGTGATAGCAGGAAGGTAGACTTGTGAGCTAGGCACTTTCCCTGCTAGGTATATTTTGTAGTTTTTCCTCATCTGGGGTGGTTAGACAAACTGACCTGGTATCAGGTCTCAAGCAGGCTGAGATAATTTTCATGTTTCTCTGCCTCAGTACACTGCTGTAAAGTTAAAGGCATGTTTGGTTATTTAAAGTAGCACTTAATGCTATAAACACATAGAAATACCTTTTGGGCTCATTTTGACTCAGTTGTGTCCAGTTAATGTTATTTCTGCCTACTAGTATACCAAAGTAACTGTGGTATTTACAGCTGTGTTTGATATGGTGGCTTCTGTTCTAGACTCCGTTGTAGGATATTGGCACGTGATGCTAAACATTTGGCTCATCCCATATCAGAAACGAGTGCACTTGTGTGGTAGTGTAGTTTTGTATTGCTTGGGAAGCACTGAGGGTCCTTCTAGGCAAGACCCTATGAAAGAGCAGGATTTGAGTTAAGGGTGCTGGAATATGGAAAACCACTAGACAACAAGAAAACCAAAGTATCCCCAAGACCGTTCCTTCAGGAATGAGGGCTTTGTTTCTGTGGGAATCTCATAGGTGAAGGCAGACGGCTGTAACCCAGAACATTTAGATGTCTCAAGACCCCAAATGACTGTGCTATGTACAAGCTTGTTGTAATATTGGAGGAGTGTTTTTTTCACTCTGTGTTGAGGGAAAGCAGCCTGGCAGCACTTGGAACAGGGCAGTAGTACCACCCGGAAGCACTGTGGTGATCCTTATGCTGGCCACAGGGCACCAAAGACCAGGAAAGCTCAGGGAACAAGAGTGTGTTGCCCTCCAGGATCTGCCCCTGTTCAGGCACCGTTACAAACTGCAGGGACCATGACAGTGCTTAGGAACATCAGGCAAAACTAGCTTTTGGGGCTCAAGTCTGGCCTTGTGCCTCGAGAACCACAGTCCCTTTTAATTGCAGCTCTCTCTCCTTTTCCTTAACAGGGGAAAGTGGAAGTGGAGGCTGGGAAAGAGGGGATGAAGTTTGAAGCTGGTGCTTTTGACCACTATGGGGTGATGGCCCTCACAGCATCACCAGGTACGTCCTTACCTTCTGCTTCTGGAGCACGCTCCTGCACAAGCCTGCCCATCCTGTGAGCAGGACGGGAGGAGGCTGCGCAGGGCATCCCCCTGCCGTGTCTGTGGGGCTAATGTCCACGACACCTCCTTGCCAGTGAAGCTGCCCGCCTGGCACAGTCTCCCTGGCAGGGACTGGCTCTGACTCCAAAACCCAGCGGCTGGCAGCGGTTTGCCAGCTCCAGGAGGGTGTGAGCATTGCCCTTAGCGAGTGACGTGCTTGGTACTGCAGGATAGCTTTGTAGTTTTGCGCATGGAAAGGTAACGGGGATTGAATTAATGGGGAGAAATAATTAGTGACAGAGGGACATCTAGTGGTGCAAAGTACAAATGCCCGGTTTGAGGATGGTTCTCTTTACCAGCCTTGTATCTAAAGCTGTCTTGAGGAAAAGGAGGGCAGCAGTTCAAAAAACCCAATTGCTTCTGTCAGCCAGTTCCCAGAGCACAAGCAGTAGCCACACAAACCACTGCCTCACAGGCGCAAGTTGGGGGATTGTCTTACAATCCGCCATGAGTTGGCTCCAGTGCTGTATTTCAGCATTTGGTGATGTATTTCAGTGCCAGCAGCATCACCACTAAGATCTCCATCTCAGCTGGTAGTCCACAGCCCTGATGGGACTGGCGTGGGCCTTCTGCTGTCCCAGAGCCGCTTGCTCAGCTCCAGGGAGAGAGGTTTCTCATGCTGAAACTGAGGCCTCCTGTCACAGCAGGATCTGTGTTCCACTTTTAATTCTACACTCATGAGCACTCCCTTTACATATGTGTACTTATGTGTATGTACTTTAGCAAACAGCATTGGAATGAAAATGATTTTGTAAGTTACCCTTGTTAAACAGACAACAGCAGTTCTCTTGGACATGTGAGCTCAGTTTTACAGGCAAGACTAATTCTTCCTTAACTATAGGCACTTTAATTTGATCAGTCTAGCTTATACCTTTTGAGGCTTGACAGATTTGGAAGCGTGCAGAGCACTGGGTGGTTTTTATCTTGGTGATAGCAGTGGAGTTCACAAGGAATCGTGACAGATGCGTGTACAACTGCATTGTACCCTCAGCTTCGCAGCTCAGCTTTTGCCGTATGTGCCAGGCACAGAGCTTGGAAATCACTTGTGGCATCTCTTTTTTGCCAGCATTGTTCAGTTTGGATGTTTTCATGTGTTGTTTTTTTCATGTTGCTAACCCTCCCTACAACTGTGCCAGTTGCCCCAAATCCTGTGAGGTGAAATAATCTCTTTGCATGCCCTGAAATCCATCTTGGATTTTGTCATGCCAAACTTAAGGATATGCACTATTTTAAGTGCATTATTCTTAGAGGATTTGTTTTATGTTGTCTTGCAGCATCCTGAGATTTCTGTTAGGATGAGCTCCTAAATATAAAGTAATTCCTGTTGCTCTGTGTAGACAGGAAAGCTCAGTAAAAGTATAAGTCATTGCAGAACAAGAGAAAACTCCTGCTTTTCTGTGTCTCCTATTAGATTTCATGTGCCCGCTCTCCCTACCTGGAACGTGAAGTCAGTAATAGGAGAGAAACACATTAAAAAGAAATAAACTAACAAAACCAGCCCCAAACCAACAAAACCCTCCAAAAAACCCCAGACCAAACAAAAATCCAACAAGAGTGAAGATTTGTTCTTTAACTGCAGCTGGGGAGGGATTTGCAGTACCGATGAGCAGTACGGTTACCCATCCTGACAGAGATAAGCTTGGGCAATCACAACTTTGCTTGATATTTTACTGAAAACTTAAAGAACTATGAAGTGCCTTTATGTTTTATTTCTGTTTTTGTCTGTCTCCCATAAGGAGCAGCACCCGTGAAAGCTTTCTGGCTTGTTTTAACTTTTTTAACTCTTTTTAAAACTGAGTGTGTCTTGATGGACTGTTCTGTGCTGGATAACCAGTCAAATTAGCAAGTGAAAGTTGTTCACTTCACTGTATTTTCTTAGACTTGTGTTTTGGTTTATTCCTCTGCATAGATTTTTGAGTTTTTAATCTCTGTTGGGGGTTGGGGCGGGGTTGGCCACTAAATCCTGGGTAGATGCTCTCTATTAACCCCTCTCCCTCCCCAGAAAGGGAAGAGAAAGAGAATAAGGGAGAGAGACTTATGGGTTGGAAAAGAAAACTAACAGATTGAATGAAACAATAATAATAACGCTACAAGATAATAATGTAAATAGGAAAATAATAAATATATACAAAACCGGATTCAGGAACTGGATTCAAGAAGGCATGGGTCAGGATCGAAGGCAGATGAACTGGCAGGGTTCCACTTGGACATTGGCCATGGTAGAAAAAGAGGAAGAAGAGAGCTTGACCCTCCAGATCCCTCCGCTTTATACTGAGTATGACGTACATGGGATGGAGTACCTTTTTGGTCAGTTTTGGATCATCTGTCCTGTCCACTCCTCCCTGCAGGTGCGACACCTCATTTATGACACCCCAGTACAGCACCCATTTTGGGGCTGTGGCCTTGGTCTCTATAAGCAAGGCCTCTATTTACATACCGTACCTAATAGTAACTATCAGCATCAAGCACTATCAGCTTATGTAGAAATGAACACTGCCTGGAAAAACATGCTGTTAGTTTCAGAAAGTACAGTCACTTAGAAGAGACTTAACTGAAAAGTAAAATCACTGAATAGAAAATCAGTTCTATTTAGCTCAAACCGGGACCATTTCTAAAATTGTCTTTTTTTACTTTTGCTTTTGTTTTAATCCTTTTCCACAGTTGATTTGCATCTTTGGTTTTAGTCCTTCAGTGTGTGAACTGGCTCCTTCCCCTCTCGAGTGTGGATAGCTGCTGCCTTTCTGGCCGTGATCTCATCCTTTTTCTCTCCCTCTTCTAGTTCCCTTGTCCCTGTCTCGTACCTTTGCTGTCAGCAGAGCAGAGTTGTTAGCAGCAGGTTCTCCAGGTAAATCCGCATGCTTCTATTTTCACCATTCCTGTGACTGCCCTGATGCCATAAAAAGTCAGCTGCAGTCTGTATTTATCTGACCCCTTTGCTTGGTAGGGAGAAGTCCAGCACAGAGTTATGCCTCACAGGTGGGTATCCCGAACTTTCATTTATGGTAACTGGTAGCAACATGGCAGAATCATCAAAATGGGAAGGACCAAAAACACATTGAAGAAAATGTATTTGGTAATGTGTGCTTGTTCTTATTTCTCATATGTTACGCTGGTGGACAACTAGGAGGAAAGACTTTTTAAAAAGAAGGTATTCTCCCCCAAGCTGAGGCTTAAAAAAATCTGTGAAGAAAATGCATTTGGCAGAGGAGAAGCCATAAAAGGAAAACTTCCTTAATGAAAGAATTCAGCCTGGCCATGTCAGTTCCTGAAAAGCTTTACACTTTCTCTCAGTGAGGTTGGTGCTGTGGACTGGCACAGGATTTACTGAGAGGATGGATTTGCAATGGAATGTGCACGGAGGTTGTGGGACCTCCTGTGGGGTTTTCTGGTGCCCATTTTGTTTAAGACCTTTCTTGCTGAATGACCAAGTTGATTGACACAGAAATCCCTTTGGAGAGCAAAGACCAAGGAGGGAACAAATTGGGCCAAAAAGAGCTCTGAGATGTGGTCGAGTGGTTGGGAACTGGGAAGGGTCAAGAATTTAGTTTTGAGATACTGCATGCACAGCATAGATTAGAAAAATGGAAACCCATCAAGAAAGTCTGTAGGAAAGGCAGAATCCTCACATAGTTTGGGCCATGCTGAGCGTATTTCTTCTTTTTGAAGGGTTTTTTTTTTTCAGATGAAGTGTGTCTTTCTCTAGACCTAAAAGCAAACAAGATAACTATATGCATATTCAAGTGAAATGTTTCCTAAACATTAGTATGTTTCATCCATTTAATAAACTTTCACCATCTGCTTCCTGTATTTTTCCTCTCTTCTTTTTTTTTCACTTTTGGAAATGAGTTTCACCATCAGTCCTTAAATGAGCCTCATGCACATTCCAAACAAACTACAGGTTGTTGCCCTGCAGGGGATTTTTTTCCTGCCCTGTAAAGTTTCCTGCTGCTGAACTTCAAAGAAGGGGGAGAAATTTAATCTTTCTTTAATTAAAGTACCTGATGGCTTTCTTCTAAGCTCGGCAGCTTTATCTCTTTTAGCTCTTTTTGTTCCTTTGTTTTGCCAGGTCTTCCTTTCTTTTTTTTCATTTTCCTTGCTCCAAATAAGTGTACTTTTTGCACATGCAAGTTGGTTCCAGTATACATGCCAAACATTTTTTCCTAGCTTTTTCTCCAACTGAAAAAAAAATCAGTAATAGAAAATAAAAATGGGAAGAATCTCCTTGAAAAGGAAATGATATGGTAAGCCTGGTCACTGTGACAGTAGTTTTGATGAAACTCAAAAGTTTCTTCTGGGTCCTTCTAAAATGGATCCTGTTGTTTAACCCCAAATTCATAATACAGTGTTTTGATGTTTCTCTTGTGGATTGTGCTCGTGATCCCCTGTATAGGAAGGTGAGGAGTATGGGAAATCCTGGGTAGAAGAGATCTGTGCAGATCTCGGCTGGGCTGCTCAGGGTCTGGCAGGGCGCTGTTCTGCAAACACGGACCTGCTGTCGTCTGCCTTTCTGTGTCCTTTATCTTCATTAACTTCTCCTCTTCTTCCCTGGCTTGTACGTGGTCCAGAAGTGATGTCCTTTCCCTCAGATTTTTTCGTAATCATACTTTTTTTGTTCTGTCCTTTCACCTTTTTTTTTCCCCTTAATATATGCTTTGTCATGTTGCTCTCTGTCCTGCTTTGTTTTTTATTAGTAATGTACTATAAGACCCTTGGAGAACAGAAAGAGCAGATACAAGTCACACTCGTGTGAAGCTGTTCCAGATGGAAACCCTTATCCCAAGCAGAAGTGATGCTGCTCTTGTCACACACAGCTGTATTTTGTGTATGCACGTGGGAAAAGCAGTACAGATTGACTCAGCTTTCACACTGCCTTGTTCTCCAGTGCGAATCACAGCATCGAGCCCTGTGTGCAGACAGAAGTTTGGCTCCTGGCAGCAGTTATTGCAGCCTGCTGTGGCTTTCAAGATGGCAAGTTGGTGCGGAGGAAAACTTTACAGGGCTCCAAATGCTTCCCCCTAAGCCTGTACTTGATGTTACCATAGGGTCCTGCACTAATTCCATAGTGCAGAAATGGCAGAAAAATTGCCAAGTTGTCAGAACCTGTATTCTTCTGTTCCCTTTTCTAAAATTCAAGGAAAGATAACATCAGAGGGATTTTAAGTGGGGAATAAAAACCAGGGCAATTCTGCTATGCATCTAGAAGCATCTAAAGTGTTAGGTTTAGGAAAGACTGGATGCAGAGATGTAGAACACGCTGTGTCATTTGGGCAACTAGAGGTTATATTTGTAGTGTTTAAGTGGCAGAGTTAGGGTTGAATTTTAGGGAGCTTTTTTATTAGACATAAGTTTATATATGGAAAAGTCTTCCAAAAAGAAATTGAAAAACTTGCAAAGATACTGTTGCTGATTTGCTTGAAGAGACTTCTTGTGTCTTAAGATGATATGAAAGTAGTCTTTTAGCTAAGAATAGGAGTCCTGTGGTGAGTAGCACAGTTTACATCAAGTTTTGGTTTGGGCTGGCTGGATGAAATTTAACCGTGCCAAAGACAGGTCTTTGATGGGTATGTACTGTGTGTGCACCCAGGGAGAAGCCCGTCTGCAGAAGGCCTTGGGACCTCTATTGGGATGCATCTCTGCCCTCCTGTCTTCAGGGCCACTGTGTGGATGGAAGCCAGGGATGGCTGAAAGCTCCTTTACTTGAGCTAAACCATGGCCAGTCACATTCGCACGGGACAGCTGTGAGATTTTTGAATGAAACCCTGCAGTGTTTGAAGGGAACTCATAGAAAATGATGTCTCTAGTTTCCTCCTTTCCTGAACACAGATTTTTCTCTGTAGCATGGGCTGTTTTCCCTGTTTTGCTGGCTAGCATGTACCACATGGAGCTTGCTCTCCTTCATTGAGTCTTTTTACTCCTTCAAGCACTGGAATGTACTAGAGGAAATTTTATTGAAGTAACCATCGCATGGGCTGCACTCTGGTTCACTGAGGACTCTGTCACTCTTATGATTTTGAAAATGTCTCCTCTGACTCTGGGAACAAGGCATCTGTAGGTACCAGGTGGAATAAAAAGGAGTAAGGGTTAGCTGGGACTGACTGTGGATGAAAGAAATGAAAAAAAGTCCATTAAACTTGGTTGACTATCAAAAGCTCCATTAGGGAAGTCTTGCCTTTCTCTGCTTGTTATCCCTCATCAGCTGAAGCACTGGGGCCAGCTCTGCACAGGGCATGGCCATTGCAGCACAAACAAAACCAGGTTTGTTTAAGGTATACTCAGGGATGTTGGCTACCAGCACTGGAGTCAAAATGTACTATTTTTCAAGGTAATTTGGTTGTTAGCTGCGTGTCTAGTTATGAGTAGATTAAATATTTGCAGTTCTTTTGTGCTACCTCACGATTTATTATGTCCCTTTGAAACTGGTGACTTTAAATGTTATCTACTTGATTTAAGAAATCTCTCACTCTTGCCCATTTCTCAGCTGAAAACAAGTCTCCACCTCGGCCCTGCGGCTTGAATCACTCAGACTCTTTAAACCGAAGTGATCGCATCGAGGCAGTGACACCAACGTTAGGGAGCAGCAACAACCAGCTGAATGCGACATTCCTCCAAATGTATGTTCCGGACTACTCAGTGAAAGCAGCCACAGACATTCAGTTTGTCAAGGTAGGAACAAAACTGGAAAGGCCCTGCTGGAAAGCTGGGCTTGACTGATAAGATGATAAGCCTGGGGAAGGGAGCTCCCTCTGTGAGGGATCTAGAGTGGTCTGTGAGTAAATAGGATTATGAAAGCCGCCGCTTAAAAGTCACTTTAAACTACTTTTTCCCCAGTATCTGCTGTCCAGTGATTTGTCTTCACTGTTCCTCTCATTTAGGCTTGTAAGTACATTGGTTACATCAGTTTCTGGATTTCAGGCCCCTCAAGGAAAGATTATCGAAAATAACCTCTTTCTGCCTTTAGTAACGAAAGACGTATCCATGTGAAGCCTTTGGAGCTATCCGAAATGGAGACCCTTCATTATCAGACAGTGTCTTTTTCTAAAGGATGAGACATTTTCTGTTGGTTGCAGGTTTTAGTCACTTTTGATTTTGGTTCCAGTTTGGGGTTCTTGATCTTTCTTTCCGTCTTGTCATCCTTCTTCTGCTCAGAGAAGTCTTGGACATTTCTCTTTATCTTAACTTCACATGTTAGGCTCATGTCTCATACTACCAGTGAGTTGCTGCATGAATACGGCTCTGTCCCCCAGCATGGTGCATCCCACTCTGAAATGTGTGTGAATCCTGTGGAATAGGAAATCTCGCTGACCTGAGGAAAATGCTGGCAGCAATTCCGGCCCAGATGGGAGTCCAGGGAAGCTGACATCCCATGGCCAGAAGTTGACCTTGATGCTTTTCTTAAATGAAGTGCACGTTCACAGTTTCATTATGAACTCAAATGATTTGTGAACTAAACTTCTGTCAAATTTATTTCAATATTAAGAATGCGGAATAGAGTAGAAATACTAGAATGCTAAATTGATTATTCCAAGGCTGAATTTTAAAAGACGAGTACAGTCTTGCATTCAAAACTTGACAGATGCAAGTGTACTGGTTGATGGTTCCAGTCTTCAAGGTTTAGATCAGTAAATGTTTATCACTAGTCAAGTGATTCTCACTCCATATTTCAATGGCCAATCTGCTGTACAGAGCAGCTGCTCATCTTACACTGGTTTATGTGGAGTCCTTCCAGCTCTCACTGTGTTCCTACTAATGAATGCTAAACTGTCTGATGTCCCTGCAGTCAGACTTGCACACCTCTTTTTGCATCACTCTGCTTCACACGTAGTGCTCAACATCAGTGTTTTCACCATGTCACATGGGCATTTGTTCAATTAATACCTTGTAATCCAGGGTTGTGAACTCGGCGTGCATGTTTGCATTTTGCTTTTGGAGTTGTGACCCAGTGCATCTGACTCCTTCCCTTTCCAGTTCCTCTCTTGCATTGCTGCTGAAATGTGTAGTTTTCTAAAAGTCTTGTTTCAACCTCTTCTATCCCCTGCCTGCTGAGATAATCCACTGCTGCTGTAGCACACATGTGCTTCCTGCTGCCTGTCCTGGCTGAGAAGGCTGACCTGGAGAAGTTTACGGGCTGGTTGCTTGTGGCTCCAGGAGGAATGGTCCTCTCTACCACCGCATGCAGATACATGGGGCTGTAGACTTCCTTGCCTCTCGGGCATTGTGGGCAGTGATGCTCTGTGCTCCAGGCCAGCTCCTGTCATGACTCTTCTGCTGAGTGCAGCCAGCTCTTGCAGAGACCTGTGGAAGACTTCATGGGTTGCTAATTTGGACTCATCTCTATGGAGATGCCAGTTTTTCTAGAACTGGATGTCCTTTTGTATCAGAATAAGGCTGCAACTCCTGCTGGATTTGCTGGCCTAAACAAGAGCAGTAATCCTTGTAACCTCTGGCTCTGTAGGGACTCTTAGAGCCCTCACCAGGAGCTCACTGAAGTTGGGAGAAAGACTTCACCGAACTCTGGTTCTGGCCCTAAAAATATGCATGCATAGAAGGAAATGGAAACCTGATTTTTAAAAATCTCTGCATAGTAATAAAACCCTGTCTTGGAAAAGCATGGAGATTGCCCAGCTCTGTGCTTCCACCCTGCCTGGAAATGTCACCATGCCATGGTGTTGAGTTGGGATGCTCTAGGCTTGCAAAGCGCAGGGATGTTTTATAGAAACAGGTAAGAGGGGTTGACGTGTGGTCATCTGGAAAGGGAGGGTGCTTTATTTTCTCAGTGTGTCCCACAGGAGACACAGAAGTGTGACTGGCTGGTTTTGTTCCTTCCTTCTGTGCTTGGAGCAGATCACAAGACAGCAATACCAAAATGCCCTGATGGCATCCCAGATGGACAAAACACCTCAGTCCCTGGACAGTGAAACCACTAAAATCGAACTGACTCTTTCGGAGCTGCATGATGGTTTGCCAGACGAGACGGCAAACCTGCTGAATGAACAGAACTGTGTGACTCACAAGCCCAACCACAGTATGCACAGTGAAGGCGCCATCTAGGAGCTGACTCCCCATGACCCCCCCCGTCCCGTTCTTCCAGTTAAGTTTCAGGGAAGGAATGGTTACTTTGGTATTTAATGTTCTCAAATTTCAGAAGGTTTCTTTGTACAGCAGGCAAAAGTTTTGTTACAATTACAGTTTTGTAACCTCCAAAAACTTTGTGTATGTTGATGATACTGGGGGGGAAGGAGTTAATTAGCAAAACTGCAGTCTCGTGGAATGAAAGCCAGGTGTAATTTTCCATAGTGAAGTAACTGGGTGATTTTTCATTGATGTTCCTGACAATTGCACGGTGAAGTAATGTGTGCACCCCAAAATGACAAGCTTTTAAGCACTCTTTTAAGCACTTCTAAGTGCTGTTGCGGTCTGCACGCCGTTTCCTTGGCCAGAGCAGATGTGCAGTCTTTGCTAAATAACAGAGAACATCAGTCCCTGTCCCCACTTCAGTCTCTAGTATTAACACCAAAAAACGCTGCTACAGTTACGCCCAAAGTACATCCTCCAGGTGACAGTAAACCTCTGCCGGTGCAAGGATGGGCTCTGCAGAGGAGTCGGGACCATCCTGTCCTCTCCGAGAACTGACACAGCTTTCCAGCACAAGTGTATTGCACTTCAGGGATTCAGAGAAGTTGGTTTCCAGGCTGTTTGCAGCCACATTCCTTCCTTTGAGTGGATTCAGTGCATTCCGTTCTCTCTTGCCCCTTTTAACAGCCATTTTAGGGATTACAATTGTAGCAGAGCAGAGAGCCTCTCACCCAGCTGCCGCTAGTACAGGGTGCCCTGTATTGGGCAGCAGAAACCAGTCCCTCCACCCCAAAAACCTGAATGCAGTCTGGGTGCAAGTGAGAGACATCCTGTGGCAGCTGTGCATCACGTGTTACCCACTCCCACTGATGGAGCCCAAGTCCTCAAATGATAAAGAAGTTCCCCTCTCCTGATCCTCTCCCCTTCCAGTGCTGTCTCAAACAAAATGTGAACATTGCCCTCGTTATCTTGACAGATTAATAAATCGGGCATTGTGGTTTCTTTGGTTTGAGACCCTTCCATGGCCCCTGGCTATGTAGCATTTTGCTTCCTCTCTTTACACCTGGATAATCTCACCTGACCCTCAAAGAAGCCCCCAGCCCCAGAGGCAACTGCCAGAGCTCTCTGTGCCTGCCCCATCTCCCCTGCTCATGGGCTGGGGAAGGCACTCGCCGCAAGTTCCTGTCTTTGCAAATGACGGCTGGAAAGGTGCAATATTTTGCTGCAGAATCTCCCCGTAGGAAAGTGGAGTGCATGGCGTCAGAGACGATTGAGTCTGCAGTTGTCTTTCCTCCTCTCTCTTTTGGCTTCAGAAAGCAGCCCTAATTTTTGCTGTCCTCACCGAAAGGTGCACTTCTTCCTTGGAGCCACCCATGAGGATGAAATCTCCACAAGGGGGCATAGAAATTCCACGGTATCAAACTTGTGCACCCAGTGAGGAGGAAACAGGGCCCCCAAAACCTTACACTCACATTTAGCTTTTTATTAACTTTTTTTGAGCCCCATCTAAAAGCGTTTCTTTGGTCTCCATCCCTGCTCTGATGTACACCAGCCCACCACTGCCAGCAGTGCCCAGCTCAGCCCTGGCACAGGCTGTCCTGGTCGTTCCCAGAGAGCTGCCGGTATTGCACCTTTCTCACAAAGCGAAATATGGAGATGTTACAGTGTTCGTTCTCGACAAGGGACTCCTCTCGCCAGTTTTTGTCTAGCGTTGCTGAATGTAAATGTTTGTCGGAAGTGTTTGACACAGTGGTGAACTCGAGATGCAGTATCTGTCTTGTCAGACCTGCTGAAGGAGCGAAGGCTCAAGTCAAGGCAGCTCTCTCTCTGGGATGAAGTTGCTCGCTCAATCTGGCTTCTGCTTCTTATGGCAGGTTATGGATTTGTTTCAGTGTCTGTTTCACTTTTTAAAAAAAAAAAAAAAGACAAAAAAAGCACCAGTTTTTCCAACCAAAGCCATGTGATCCCAAAGCAAATACCTCCTGCTTCTGCCCATGCTGCAGTGTTCCAAAATTTGCAGGCAGTTTTTTCATACAATCATAGAAAGTATTGGGTTGGAATGGGCCCTTTAAAGATCATTCAGTCCAACCCCTCTGCAGTAAGCAGGGACATTGTTACCAGATCAGGTTGCTCTGAGCCCCATCAAGCCTGACCTTGAATATCTCCAGGGATGGGGCCTCCACCACCTCTCTGGGCAACCTGTGCCAGTGATCTACCACCCTCATATTGAAGAACATTTTCCTAATATCCAAGCTAAGTCTACCCTTTTCCAGTTTAAAACCATTACCCCTCATCCTATCTCTACATGCCCCAGTGAATAGCTCTTGCACAGATTTCTTATGGGCACCTTTCAGGTACTGAAATATTGCTATAAGGTTCCCCTGGAGCCTTCTCCAGGCTGAACAACCCCAGCTCGCTCAGTCTGTCTTCATAGGAGAGATGCTCCAGCCGTTTGATCATTTTTGTGGCCCTCCTTTGGACCCCCCTCCAGCACTTCAATATCCTTTTTTTGTTGGGGTCTCCAGAACTGGATGCAGTACTCCAGGTGAGGTCTCGCCAGAGCAGAGCAGAGAAGCAGAATCACCTCCCTTGATCTGCTGGTCACACTTCTTTTGATGCAGCCCAGGATGTGGTTGGCCTTCTGGACTGCAGATACACATTGGTGACTCATGTCCAGCTTCTCATCCACCAGTACCCCCAAGTCCTTTTCCTCAGGGCTGCTTTCCAGCACATCATCTCCTAGCCTGTATCAGTGACAAGGATTGCCCCTACCCAGGTGCACGACCCTGCACTTGGCCTTGTTGAACCTCATGAGGTTCACCTAGGCCCACTTCTCCAGCTTGTCCAGGTCCATCTGGATGGCATCCCTTCCCTCTGGCACATCAACCTCACCACCCAGCTGGGTATCATCAAGCTAGACGTTTTTGCTTGACTGTTTTTCATCATTTGTACAGATCCAATAATGGAAAGTGAAATAATTTCCATAAAAATAGTTGATTATAGATGTGTTCCATATGGAAAATATGTACCTGACCCAGAGGGGGTAGGAGCTGCTACTGCTAATTAGCTTGAAAGGCAAAGCATGGTCCTCTCCCTGGAGGGGAAAAAATCCAGTCTCCCTGTTCTCAGGGTATTTACAGTTTTACTGTTTCACAAATGCAAGGGGTTCCCAGCCCTTGTGGTGGGAACCATCACAAGCAGAGAAGCCCGGCGCCCAGCTCAGGATCACTTCTAGGCCTCCAGACGGCATTTGCCAGCACCAGGGCTTGGCTCTCATGACTACAATGGAGATGCCGTGGCGTCCGAGTCTGTGCCCTTGCAGGGGGTGTCCTGCCAGAGCAGGGCTGCTCTCCCTGCCACACTGGTTGCCCGCCTGCATTCAGGTGGGCCAAGATGCCAGCCATGCGGCAGTGCTGTAAGGACGTGTGGCAGGTCTGCCGGTCATCACTGTGGAGCAGGACACCAGCTGGTGGCTTTGGGAATCATTGGACTTGACCTCAGACCTCAGCAAGGCTTTGACTTGTAGAAAGGATACTGCATCTTCCTATGTCAACTCTTACTGCCGCCTTTGTTGCCCTTGCTTATCTGTCTTGGGGTGCAGGCAGAGGGGCGGCCAGTGGCCCATTGGCCAGGGGAGGCTGGGAGGGCACCTAGCCATGGTTTCTACTGTCAATACAATTTTGCACAAGAGTTCTTTGAAGTGAGGTTTTCAACACTAATATCATAAATGCACAACTGTGAATTATAACTTTTACACTCCTGTTGGTTGAATTTCCTTTAAATGAAATGAACCTGAATCTGTTGTAGTCACAGAATCACAGAATGTTAGAAGTTGG
>NW_010189114.1:0-27804 GCF_000695765.1 Mesitornis unicolor | reverse complement strand
GGTGTTGGGGGAGGGGAGGTGGGAAGGTGGAATCTGTGAAATGTTAAACTTACTTTATACTCTGAGGTTACCAAATAGAGTTCTAATGTTTACAGCATTTTGTGTAAATGATTGCTTCTTGCCTGTGGCTTTCAATCTTTGGAATGACTTGGAGAACAATTGAAGTGTAATCTATTTTCGAAAATGTTAGTAACAGAGTTAAGATTCAGAACACATATCTTGTATTTAACCAACTATACTGATTTAGAAATAATGGATTATAACCATTTTGTCAGTATAAATAAAAAAATGCTTAATCAAAATCAATTGTTTTGTTGTGCAGTTAAAAACATCACATAACTTTTCCTCAAGTTGTAGTATATATCCATATATAAAAACCAGGAATTTAAATTTGCGATGTACTTTACATTCCTAAACATCATCTCTTTCAAAACCTTAGTTCAAACTGCATGCTGTGCAATTCTTCCAATGTTTCCGTACTCTCAGAATAATGAACAGGATAAATACACAGATCAAAAAGAGGGCACACCACTCTCCAGAGAGCAATTAGTGATCATTTGCATAGTCTTTACAATTCAAATATGGAATAAAAGGCATGTGTCCTAACCGATGGGTGAATTCTGCTTTATCATTTCCCAGAGGAAATGATAGCAAAACACAATTTCCCAGAAGAAGAGAGAGCCTTATTTTGAACAGCTTCATATTTGAGGACATTACTTCTAATGTCCTATGCATACCTGCATTTCAGGGAAATCTGTAATTTTCAACACTTTATTAATAAAAACAATTTTCCACTTGTATCTCTTTTTAACCTTTTCATTTACTTGTTCTAGGTCAGTATCTTATGAATTTACAGATGGTCTTGTTCAATGTAATCACTACCCTGCTCATCCCACTAGAGCCATCCTCACAATAATCTCTATTGCTTGACACTACTCTTAATTTATGGGTAAACTTCTAATTCTCCTGCTCAGTTTGCTATTTTCCCTCTATTTACTTTCCTATCTTCCCTCATCCCTCACTCCATCGCCTCCTCTATTGCTGAACCCTGTCTTAACCACCTTGGCTCCACTGATCTGCTCAGGGCCTGTGGGATGACACTTGTCGGTAAGGGCACAGCCAGGACTGAGATCACCTGTGGTACCTGGTTCATCCACTTTGCAAGGCAGCCTCATTCCTTTCCTATTAATATTTTAATAAAAATATTTTGCATCTTAAAATTCGAGTTTAAAAAGCATCAATATTAGTAAGGGAGTAGGGACATTTCTGGAAGATGAGCAAATACATCTTACATTTCAGGAAAATTTATAAAATTACATGTTCTGGTATTTGCATATTTTACAAATTTTCAGATTTCATATTTGCATTCAAAGAAAAGACTCAATCTAAATCATGCTATGCAGGCTACAATTTTCATATACTTCCTTGAAATTGAGTTGAAGTGTAAACTCAAGATTGCAATTGTGTCTGTCTCATGAAGTGACATACTGAATACGTAGTTGTAATAAGAAAATTTTTTTTAATTATTTTTATAAATCCTGTGGAAATTTTAAATGATAACATCTGATCTGCTTTCTAGATTAAGTATTTGAGATAGCTTTAAAAGGAATATGCATTTAAATAGAAATGTACACCTTAAATCTGCTTTACTTCCAATTTACTGCTGAAGATACTAAGACATATTATTGCAGGACTTAATTTTTAACAAGATGATAGTTATATGTGCTGCTTTTGACTGAGATAGAGTTATTCTTCATAGTAGCTGGTAAGGGACTATGGTTTGGATTTGTGCTGTAAACAGTGTTGATAATGCAGGGATGTTTTTGTTACTGCTGAAAAGTGCTTACAGAGACTTGAGACCTTTTCTGCTCCTCGCACCACTCCACCAGCAAGTAGGCTGGGGGTGTACAAGAAGTTAGGAGGTGACACAGCTGAGACAGCTGACTCCAACTGACTAAAGGGACAATCCATACTTTCTGATGTCATGCTCAGCATATAAAATCTGGGGGTGAAGAAGGAAGAGGGAAATGTTTGGAGTTACAGCATCTTCCTAAGTAAACACTATATGTGATGAAGCCCTGCTTTCCTGGAGATAGCTGAACACCTGCCTGCCAATGGGAAGTAGTGAATGAATTCCTTGCTTTGCTTTGATGGCACACACAGCTTTTGCTTTACCTACTAAACTGTCTTTGTCCTAACACACAAGTTTTCTCACTTTTACGCTTCTGATTCTCTCCCCCATCGCACTGGAGTGGAGTGAGTGAGCGGCTGTAGGGTGCTTAGATGCCAGCTGGCATTAAAACACAACATATGTAAGTAAGGAATATGGTATAAAGACAAAATCCAATGTCAAGAATCTCAGTTTCTAGATTAGTCTATTTTGACACAAGAAAGTAATTTTCAAAACTGAAACTGACAGTGTTCATTTGGAAGAGACTTCCAGTTATATTTTAAAACTCCAGTTCACTGACAATTACATAACTTGACCACAGATGCTTGGTGTTTATATTTCCTGAACAAGATCCAATTAAAAGCTTACCATCTGTCATAGATCTTTGTCTCCATATAGCTCTAAATGCCAGTGACACATTAGCATTCAAAACTTAGCCTGCCTTTCATTCAGCATTGTCAAGTTATCAGAATATTCCTTTAGTGGAATTTTTTCAAAAACTCCAAGTTTGTTTGTTTGTTTGGTTAGTTTGTTTTGGGCTTTTTTGTTATAGACAGAGGTTCAAAGGTTCTTAGAAAAAAATGTTTTGAAATATAACTCAGTTATTATCAAGCAGCATTGATAATCACACTGTAGATTTGGCAGATTTAGGAGTCAATAAGAATTTCATAGGAAAATACTGTCAGGAGAGGATTTTAGAGTAGTATCATAAATGAAAAGTCTTTGGATATGGAAGTGTGGAAGATTTTTTTTAAATAATTTTAATACACAGGGAATTAGTAGAGATGAAGCAAAGTTAGACATTTGTTTTCTATAAAAGTTCATGTTTTTTCTACAAAAGAAATTTTTGTTTGAAATCGGGATATGAACTTTTGTTAGTTCGCTGGAGTCGAAACTAGATTCTTTTGGTTATGTCAAAGACATCAAAGACTCTAGTGTCATCCTATGGTGTCTGTAAGACTGGCAGATATCTCAAAGGACCTGCAAGAGTTCAAAACCCTTCTGGGAAGGCAGCTGGAATGGGGCAGCTTCCACTGCGACATCCAAGTATCACCAGGTGCCTACCCGTAGGAAACTGAATAATTTCGTAGGTAGTGACATGCAGATACAAAGCAGACCCCACAATCCGTAAGATTGTAAAGTAGGTATGTTTATTCACGCGTGGGCAGCAAGGGAGATTTTTCTCCAGATCATGCGCGCCGGATGCCGCAGCTCGCTGAGGTTATATGCGGTAAAATGTTACATATACATAAGATTTTCCAATACGCCTATACATATGCATGACCTATCCCTGCTTCGTATTAAAATTAGTTCCAGGAAGTTATTTCCATAAACTCCTCCTAACTGCGCTTGCACAGTGCCTTCTAGTGGTAGTCGTGGAGGGCTCCTCTTCGTGACCTCTAGTAACCTTTTGCTCTTGTGCAGACTCAGTTGTTCTCCGGTTCTTGCCCAATCCAGGGGGTTGGTTTTAGCCGGTACTTGAGACCACTCTCTGGTTCTTATCAGCAACTCAAGACTTCTTGCTCCACCCAGTCCACACAATTATCAACACATTTAGTAAGTGATAAGCAATACAATGTTTCCCAAGATTTCTTTAATCCCTTTTTCAGTAATACTTCAGGGTAAGCACAATCCCTCTCTAACATAGAGTTGACTATATTGTCTGTTACTCCATTGACTGTAATGGACATTACACTATGATTTCTACTCAGCTTGAAGATTCATAAATTGTAACATCTAGAATGAGTATACACTTCCAGGTATTTTCTCTGGTGAACTTGAATAAAATGTATTTAATTGTAAAAGTCACCTCTTAAGAATAAAGTATGTTCCTAGAATAGTTCTTAATTATTGCAATTTAAATTTGAAAGAAACAAGATCAGCAGAAATAAAATGAATCAGAAATACATACCCACTCTAAATCTGAAAATGTCCATTTATTAGTATTATTAAGCATACCAAGGCATCTTAGATGCTTCAGAAGAAGTTATCCTAATAGAGTTATGGCTGGATACAAAAAAAGACTTTGAAAGCTCAAGGGCTCAAGTCTACAAAACACTTTGTTTGGGGTCCTGGATCATAGAGTAGAACCTCAAACCTCTTATTTGCAGTGTTATTTCTAAAAGAAACCCAAACCAAATTATTACTAGACATTCCATATAAGATCCCAAATAGTCTCCGGAGAAAGAGATGACTTGTTGCGAAAACGGGGAGAATAAATTCAGTCTTGTGAGGCCGGCACCGAATATGCGACAGACACAAGCCGGGAAACAAATAACAATTGTTTATTTACAGCAACATTTACAGGTTCTTTTGGATTGCCAATGATAAATTAAAAAGCTACAGGTACAGTAAAGGTTTTATAACTAATATAATACCAACAACAAAGCACTATGGAACACACAAACGCCAACACAACAACCAACAACTTGCCCACAGTGAGCCTGGCTGCCTGGCAAATAGATAAGCCCCTTTGAACTGAAATACAGTGGAGCAAAACCAATACACTCAAGGAAACTTAGATATGAACATGAGGAGAAAATAGAATATACCCAGGGTATATGAATGCACCTGAGGAGAAAATAACACTCAGCGTTAGCTGAGGTAAATAATCTTACCCATGAGGTGACCCAAGTGGTGGGGATGGAGAGGGAGCGATTTTGTTAATCCGTCCAGTTCATTGGTGTAGTTCCGAGTTCTTCCTGTCCCCATGTAAGTTACCTTGGCCAGCATTCCAACCAAGGGGGAAGGTTCTCGTCACTCCATGACTGGAGACGTAACTCTCCCTTTCTAGTATGAATCTTAGGGTTTTTATTCCCTGATGTATGTGACAGCAGGCAGGAGGATGCCTGAGTGGACTCAAATTTCTGCATTACATCACCAGGGCATACATGTGGGTGGGGATGACTATAGACAATTTTATCATTTATTTTATGCCACAAAGTCCGTTAATTCACATCTGCATGGGTAGAGGTAATGGCTCCTTTGCTTGGGGCAGAAAGAAATGGAGGACTGGGACCATGAGGCTTCCGCCTCATTTCACACTCCTCCAGGCATCCGGATAGCACCATAGATATGGATCTAGTGATGGTTGCCACCTTGCCCAGTGCTTGCCACCTCCCCAGTGCTTGGTTTCATGCTTCCAGGCATGCAGCTATCTGGTGAACGTGCCTCGGACTTTGTGACTGTTTTCTCTCTCTCTACATGACTCCAGGGACTTTTCTTCCTTATCACCTTGAGGAGGAGGCAGTGGCATGCCCAGAGTAATCCTTCACTGCTCATGAACATTGCTTGTGGTACTCTGGTTAGCCTGAGCATCCTCCAATGGTCAGTTCTGCTGCTCTGACAAGAAGCAGACCTAACTAGTCATGGCTTTAGTCCTAAGACTATTATCACATATAAATGTACTGTAAAAAATCATGTCCTATGGCAGAAAGATAGAGTGTAAATGACCCAACATATGTTTCCTGTCCCTAATATCTTTACCCCCACAATACATATGTAGAGCAATGCATGAAAATAATTGTTTAGCTGTAACAAATCTTTAAGAAGAAAAACATGAAGATATAGCTCCACAAACACTGTTAATAACTTACTGTTCTTCTGACATGCTGAGAATATATCACCTCCCTTGATATATATGTATACACACATACATACACTTCTCCCCACTAATCCCTTAGTACCTGATTTCCATAAAAGTGTAACAAGACTAAATTTTTCTGAGAGAAATTTAGTTGATTTGCATCTGAAGTTCTGGGAATTTTACTTTGTTAGAAATTTAATTCCACAACTGGCTTAGAAAGTAAAGAGGCAAGTGGACTTTTTAAAGGGTATTTAGTAAATTCTGTTAGTGTTGATATGGGTTATTATTAGCTGTTCAGCACACTAGGTCTTGCTTCATATCTCCTGAAGGTAGCATGAACAGCATAATTGTAATTTTTTAATAAACCCAAATTATAATTTTATAATTGTTCACATTGAGATCAAATTTTGTAATGGAGTAATTTTTCTCTGTGTCCTTTACAAAATTTGATGGCTAAGTTTTTTTGCCCTCTTCAAACCTCAAATATTATTCACTCACATATGCTTTCTTTCAGTGCTTTGCCTGTAGCAGAAATGTATAGTATTCCGCTGGTGTTGACAATTTAATTTTCAGAAATCTATTTTCTTAATCTCTGTTGCTCTAGTATTATTTCCCCTAAATACAAATCTTTATTTGAAGTAATGTTTGTAACCTTTTTAGTATGCTGTTAGGATATGTTATTAGTATCATTCATAGTAGCTGTAAACATTAAGGAAGTTTAATTCTCAAGGTAATCTCCAAAGCTGTGTGATTTACAAGACACACTAAATCACTGTTTTATTTCTATACTGTAATTTATATATTTTTAAAGTGCATCTGCTTATGTTTTTTTAAAATATAAGTGTTATGACATCTTCCCAAGTAAACATTATGCATGATGGAGCCCTGCTTTCCTGGAGATAGCTGAACACCTGCCTGGCAATTGGAAGCAGTAAATGAATTCCTTGCATTTCTTTGCTGGCACACATAGCCTTGTTTTACCTATTTAACTGTCTTTATCTCAACCCATGAGTTTTCTCACTTTTACCCTTCTGATTCTCTCCCCCATCCCACTAGGGGGAAGTGAGTGAGTGGCTGTAGAGTGCTTAGTTACCAGTTGCAGTTAAACCACAAGTTGGAATAAATTTACCCCTGTTCTATAAAAACTACCCTGAACACTAAAATATTAATAAATTGACCTAAATTATTCTTTGAGTCATATGCAGGAAGCTTGGATGCTTTGACAAAAATGTTTAACTTAAAAATGTTTTTCTTGTTAATTTTAAAAGCAATAATCTTGAACTAGGAATATTCAAGTTGCCTGATTTTTGTTCATATGGCGTTATTTTGTCCAACCAAAACCTAATTTTTATTTCCACTTTTTAGTGACTAAAATGGAAAGAACTCTCTGCAAGAGAATAGCTAGATAAGAGTACACTGCTAAAAGCATAATAGAGAAGTAAAAAAAATGCTACAATATATTTTCAGTACATAGCCTTTTTCTTAGAGTTGAGGGCTAGAGTGGCATAATGGATCTTAATTCGCTAAATTTGACAAAGAATTCCCTAGCTGCAAAAGGTCAGACAACAGTTGCCTTCTGGCTCTCCCTTGTTAATAAGCTAGTTTTCTCCACTGAAGAATTATCATACAACTGTAAAAATTCTTAGTCTAAAAATGCTTTATTGAACTCTCAGGTTCTGATCCCTTCTTCTCAGAAGTCCATCTACTCTGTTTACTTGTTTATTTAACCTTAGGCTATTACAAATATAAAATACTTGCATATACAAATATAAAAAATATATATGTATGTGCGTAATATACATACATAAGTGGTGCTAAGACATAATCATTAGGTCTACTCCTTATCCATCTGTATACCTAAACTTTGGGCTATGAAGTTAGATCCCCATTAACTAGAATAATCTTATTAAATTACTTTAATGTACAAAGCATTATTTTCTTCTGTCACAATTTACTTTCATATAGGAGCAGTTTTGACTTTATCATTATAATTTCCTAATCTGTATATTTACCTTAGTCTACAACAATTGTCTTTCGGGTTTTTCCAATTACTTTTTTTTCTGCTATATAGATGAACTTTCTTGGATAATATCTATCAGCAGTTCCTCTGAATTACTACAGATAGCTATTATGTTCCACTGTATTCTAGTTGAAACTATAGATGTGTAATTTTGGTTATTGCACACTTACTTTATAATAAGGAGGAATGTGAAGTTGGAGGGGTCAAAAAATCACACAATACCTTATTAAGGAAAAATACTATAGCTACATTTATGTTCCTCGTTACAATACAGATTATATCAAACAATTCCAAGGTACAATCTTATCCTCTCTAGCTAATATTTCTGAATAGTCAAGTTTTTTTATAAACTCATAGACATGGTTCTAATGATACACAGTCCATATATAAAAAAATATATTTTGCTAGAGTTTTTTCACTTCCATTTATTCCTTCTCAAGTAATCAAATTTGATAATATTTAAAGAATCACCATAACTCACTCCATCTACATATTTTCGGTTATACTTTATTTACTTCATCCTTAAGTTTTTTCCTCACTTTCTTCCTCATTTTTTTTTCATGACTTTTATAAGACCTGATAAATGAATGCTTGTGCAATTGTATGCAAAACTTGGTTGTCCACTGATTCTGCTGACTGAGAATAATACTGATGAGGAACTGAGTATGAGTGTTAGCAATTCTTTAAGAATTCCCAAAACCTGTGGCAAATACAGGTTCTGGAATTATTCCATTTAAGATGACAATTTCTGCACTGAAAACTCATCTTTATTACCTTTTCATACCTCAGATAAGTGTCATAATGTCTGCAGAAAGATATAGTCTTATAGCTGTCTTTGGAAGAAAACATTTTATTTAGATTTACTATTTTTTCCTTAATTTTATCCCCTCCCTCTCCCAGACAGGCTTTTGCAGAAAGAAAGAAAAAATGTGTAGTAAATAAAAATCTGCAGTAGAAAAAGAGACAAAGTCCAGGAATGACCAAAAACAAATGCAACAATAGCTTTCAATAAAAGGATAAAAATACCACACAGAGAAAAGCTCAGCTAAAAGCATGGTTACAAAGAAAATGTATTCATATATGCCATACAGATAAAAACTATGTAGTTCTAGAGATCAATTTTAAAAAATAGATTAAAAAGTAGATTAAATACAGATACAGGAAAGAAATAAAAGAAGGAAAGAATTTTAAGTGAGAGTTTTAAAAATATTTCAGATGCACAAGAGTTCAGTGATTCATCTCAGATTTATTTCATTGCTTATATTTTGTATCAGACCTGGACAATCTGAGACAAAATGAAAGGATGTGGGAAAGTTCTTCTCCAAAACATAAATTCCAGTGACTTTCTGGCTTACAGTGAATCTTACTATCTGGCCCATATGGACATTTGTCTGCATTTACCATGTCTCTTTTGGTCACATAGCTTTATATCATATTGTTACTCTGTTTCATTCTGTCAAGTTTGTAGAAAGAGTTCATAGAAAGAAAGGTTTTCTTCTGTATTTTTCCTATAGCCATTTTAACTTGTAGTAGGTTGGCATTTCTTCTAATTAGTTTTGAAACACAGCCAATGATGGTCAATATATTTTGATTTTACAGGGGTAATATTTTATACTGCACCTCCTGTGTTTAATGACTGCATGTGCTAAGTTTGAAAAGTACTTTGTCATAATTTGCAGCTAGTGTCTCTGCCAGCAGTGGGAAGTCCATGTACAAGGAAAATAGAGAGATTAATGAAAAATAAAAGCCAAAGAACTTCTTAGGAAATAATGAGTTGGACACTACAGAAGAAGACATAGCTCATCATTGTTCTGCAACTGGACTGAATTAATTTTCTAATTATAAGTCAGAAAATATTTTTTTAAGCAAATAATCTTGAAAGTACCATTGCATAGTTATGAGTAGATAACTAGAAGTGTTTAATTTTGTGACACTTGATGACACCAACTCATTTGAAAATTCGGTTTATCGTTCATCACCATCGAGATGGAAAAGCAGTCTGCAGTGACCAGGAGACATTGTCATGTATCTAAGATACTTTGAGATCACAGAAGTCTATTATTTACCCAATCTACACAAGTTGTTGGGTGGAATCTCTTGAAAAGCAAGAGAATCATCCATGAAGAAACAGTTTATAAGTTTTTGACCGGAAATATGCACACATGAAGTACAAGTTAAACATTGCTTTCATGTCTGAAACCAGTGATTTGGGTTATTTATCAAGGCTGAAAGTACTTTATATTAAAATCACAAATACAATGGCAAAAGTACCCTTTTTTTACACTTTGACCTCTTCATGCCATTTTGACCTCTTCATGACACTACTACAGGGGCTTCTGACACTTAGATATATCTCTAATTCTTTAATAATCACTATTCACTATCTCTAATTCTTAAAGAAAAAAAGTAAATAAGTAATTTTCTTTTACACCTACATTTAAAGAAAATTTTACTGAGATCCACCTACTTTAATACTAAACTATATGTAAATTTCAATCAAAAGAGCAGTTAATCACAAACACTAAAAATGGAAATGACGTTTATTACAGCCATTAACAAATTACCTCAAATATTTCACATCAACTTAAATACGCAGAAATTTTGAGCCATAATTAGACTTAAGAATGTAATTTATGACAAGGGTACACCAAGTTACAAAGTTTTCCTTCCAACCAGAGGTACTCTCTTGTATCCTAAATCCACAGTGTCACTATAAATTATTTATTCTTGCAACATAAAATAGAGGATTCTAGCTTCAGGTGAACTATTAAATATGCATCTTCCAACTTTAAAAAAAAGACATTTCAAAATGAAAAATTGTTGGTTCCAACTTTTTTATTTTCTATGTTGTATTAGGTGCCAGAAATGACTTTGAAAATGATAGCCTCTGGGTAAAGCACAATGTATACACACTGCTTCATTTTACACCTCAGTAGTCTAAGTCGACTGCATTAATCAAGTGGAGGCAGTCATCATGTAGTCAAATAGACACCTTCTCGCTGACCTTGCAGAATATTGCTACTAATGCACTTAAGGTTTTTCGAAATGGTGTTAATCCTCATTAAGAATGATGCAGGGCAGGTCATACTGTACAGCATTGCAAGTCTGCATCCCAGGTTGCAAAGTCAGGAAAACAGTGTCTCGAGTTAAACACCTCTAGGTTTTTTTACAGGCAGAAGACATTCCACTGCTATTCTTTGTTTCATCACACCTAGAATAAGTGCACATTTCTAGTTTACTTCTATTCCAGCTCAGAAAACTACACCTGTGGCAAAGTAAGGAAATATGAACTGCTTTTCCACCTGTCAGAATAAATAAATGTCATAAAATTAATATTTCAAGAGGTATTCAGTAGCTTACTCATGTATTTTTATATGCTGTTTCCCATTATTGATGAAATGAATAAAATATTTCTTCCTTTTCTTAATTTCTTGTCAAATAAACGCTTAAAGAACCTGAGTTACCTGAATTTTGGGGGCTTGCCTTGATTTTGTTTAGTTTGGGGTTTTTGTTTTTGTGGGTTTGTTTGCTATTTTTGGTTTTGGCTTTTTGGTGGTTGGTTTGGTTTGGTTTGGTTTGGTTTGGTTTTTTACTGGTTCGGTTTGGTTTGGTTTGGGTTTTTGTTGTACCTATATCCATCTTCCATAACTTTTCCATGGTTTTCTTTCTTTCTATGTTTCTTTCTGTTTACATTGCCTTTTTAAATTTTTTTTCTTGTGTCATATTTCTCTATTTCTAGTCTGACTTCATTTCATTTTGTAATTCTCTTTTTATACATTCTTTACAATTGGATGTTTTTTGTTTCCTTATACACTTCTCTATTCTTAACTTTTATTTTTTAAAAATTTCTTTTGTTGCTGCCTTCTTTTCTTCTATATACCTTTCTTTATCTTCCCTTTTAGTATTGTTTTTTTTTTTACTTCACTCCAGATATGGTATTATTCTAACAGCAATAAAACATTGCCATGTTTTTCTCTATCTCTCATAAAATAAAAATACTTTAAGAATGCATTGCTTTCACAAGAAGAATGCTGGGCCTATTGGCAACATTATTCAATTTTTCAAAAAGTCACTGATCAAGAGCAATTATTAGAATAATCTAAGATACTGTGTGCTTTAACACATTTTGTATCTCTTCACTGTCATTGCTGCCAGGAAAGCTAATTAAAATCAATAATCTTTAAAGGTTAATATATATACTCATAGTTTAGCTAGAGAATTTAAGAGCTGCCCAGAAAACTTGGATAACACTTTAAAATGTTTAAAGGTGGAAAATGAACCAGATTTTACTATCCTTGTCAGTCTGCTTCAGAACTATAGTGACTTATGACAGGGTCCGGTTATGTGAATAATAATAGTTCTTTTTTAAGGTGTCTGTTTTGACAGGTCTTCTGAAGGACTAATGTCTTTTCCTTATTAGTGTAATATGACAACTTTCATTATGAAACCAATTTTAAAAAATATTACAAAACTTTTGCTTGTTTCTGTAACTTCTATCAGCTGTTTCATTTTTGTTGTCTAGAACGAAAGAGGAACCAGTTGGAGTAATATTAATTTCTTTATTTTATTTCTGGGCATTTCTCTGTTGGCTATGAATTCAGTAGATTCCAGTGAATATTCAAACTTGGAAGTCCTATATTTCTGCCTTCAAACTTTTAAAGTTTTTTTAACTTTCTGATGAGAAAATCACTTAGATCAAGTGAAATACAACAGGCAAGAATAGTACTGCTTTCCATTTGAAATACGGAAACAGCAGATTGTCACTATAAAATACATTATAATTTTGTAGAAACAAGAGTTTGAATCTAACATACCTGTTCACATATAAAGAAATCAAGATCTTCTATGCTTTCTGTGGGGTACAGTGTTTCATTTGTTTCACTTATCCAGTGAAGTGAATCCATCCTACTCACTGCTACAGCTCGTGGCTGCATTTTCCCAGCTTTCAGCCTATAGACTTTGGTACTCTTCCACCATAGCTATACCTCTTGAACTCAGAAATTCCATTCCATAAGAATTTCTCTTAACAGCAAAGCTATGAGCTATCATCAGGCTTGGAGAAAGGATGGAAAAAGGGAGCATTCATTATGTCTCTTAGTAAAATACTGTTCAGCAAGAGATTCCAAATTTATGGATTCTGAGAAACAGATTGCAATTTCATGGCAAGTGAAAATTCTTCTCTGAAGGATGGTGAGGACAAGCATTTTCTTTTTAAATGATTTCTACTTTGTTTCCAATGCGCCTCATAGAGTCAAATTCACAGCCAGTTTTAGGAGCAGAACCCAGCAGCCTCTCACCCTGCCTAACCAATGCTGACTGCCAGGGCAGGTACAGTCTCACCCTGGCACCCACTGGCCATCTTTGCTCATCTGCAGATCAGGAGAGTCCTGCCAGACTGGGCCTTTTCTGAGCAGAGGGCAGGGAAGAGAAGATGATTAACTAGCACATCAATTAATTTACTTTAAAAATTTATCTGAAGTACAGAAGTTTTTGACAATAACTGTATTATCCACCTAATTAAGATACAGTTTAAACTGGTAGCATTTCTTCCCCCTCCCTTCGATCACTTAGTGCTACTAAACTGCATCAGAAAGATTCATCATCTTTAATTGCATCAGCATGGATTTTTTTCCCCCGCATTTATTATAGTGAATTTTGATGGTGAACTCTTAACACTTAATGAGGTGCTTGGTTTCTAGACAAAAATTGTAAACTGTTATGATCATACACAAGTGGAAGAGGGATGACAAAGTGAAAAGCTGGGGAAGAAGCTTGTTTCCTCAGACAAACAGGCTAGCTTACATTTTCATTCTTTCAAAAAATGACCTACAGAAAAGTTTTTTCACTATTAGAGCTCTCAAATGTACATATTAAATATAAAAGAGGTTCTAAACCTGAAGCAGCTACTTTCAGCACCATTCCTAAAGACCTGTCAGATCCTTGTATATCTCTGCCCAGTTTATCCACTTGTGATCCAGAAGCCTAAATACTGCTTTTAGTTCTTGAAACTGCTGCCTTCAGGAAGGTTTTCTGCGTCTTACAAATAACTTCTGCATAACTAAAAACTAAACAAATGTGCTGCTTCTTTGCATTTCAATAAAATATATTAATTTAAGAGCAAGTATTTGAAATGTTAATGCTTTCTTTTAGCAGATAAACAGCAGTTTCAGACGTGATAGTTTCGTGTTTGATGCTAGCTGCTTTCATTTAAAACCTTATTAGGGCACTGTGGGAATGCAACAAGGTGCTTCTCTGTGTATGTACCACCACCAGTGCCTTAAGGCACAACTGGTTTCAGTTATCAGATGTCAGAAGATGTTTTTCTGCATCATCTCACATAGTTACTTTCTGACTTCAGGTCTAGCAGTGTTCCACATTAATGTCTACAAATTGTCATTTTGATTTTTATTCAAGGTTTTCCTTCCCCTCTCCTCAAGTTCAGTGCATAGCTAAATGAGTAAACATTTAACTGAGAAAAGAGAAAAAAATATATTGAAAAAAATATGGACATTGTTTTCCCCAGAGAAAACTGCTTCACAGAAAAATAACAGAAGTCACTTCTATTAAAAGAGTATCACATTATGCATTCATGCAGTGTACTCAAGGATTATGCTGGTACCCTACCTTTCCTTTAATAAAGTTTAGTCCTTACCTGTAACCACCTTCCACATTTCAGAAATAGTGACGGACTCTGTTAATAGGTGCATTTTAGAGTATATGTAGAGTCTTACCATTAGTCATTGCACTTTCTAATGTGGTGTCACAGAGCACATTATGTCAGGGAGCAGCAAGGGCTGGCTGCGCTGCAAGGGAAAAGGAGCCAGAAGTGACAAGGCTGTCAGGGCAGTGACCCCACAGACAAGAGACACTGTCCCACAGTAAGTTTGCAAGAAGAATAGAGGTTTTGGTGGCAGTGATAGGCCAACAGCCATGACCATGCAGGACTGAGATCAGGCCAGGAAGTCAAGTCAGCAAGTCATTGACAGCAAGGTGCAATGCTGGGCAAAAGCACAGCTGCAACAAGACTCACACAAGGACCTAGGGCAAAGGCCTGAGTTTAAATGCAGCTCCCAAGGAAAAGGGATAGAGACCTTACAGTTCCTTCTCACAGCTTACCTTTTTTCACAGCTGTCTGATCCCAGGTTACACAGCTAAGCAAAATAAGAGCTGACCTTGAATATATGCAGCGAAGCACATAGGGAGAGAAAGAAGATGTTACAAAGCCTCTTGGTCCATTCAAAGTCCTGACATGGTCTTCTGATTGTGCAGTCTGTTTAGTGATATAGATTATTGTTCTGGAAAAATATATATGTAGTCCTATTATAAGGGAGAGTGTCAGTAGAGCGAGCTTACTGGAACACACATTTAAAATCAGTGAGTTGAAAGTCTGGAAGACAGCAGAAAACATCAGAACTGGTAGCTGATTAGCTACAAAGTGACAAGAAAGGGAAATTGTTTTTTTAAGTTCTGATCTGTGGGAAAATGATAAATAGAAATTAATTTAATGAAAATAGATAACAAATATTTTAGAGAATTAGATGCTAAAAATAAGTTTTCTGTGTAATAATCTTTATAGAAGAGGTGATTTCTAAAGAAATTATGATTACCAAAAGCAAATAAAGTATTTGTTTTACAGTACTGAGTTATCTCCATCTCTGTCATAATTGAATCTCCAAAAAGATATACATGTTCCTCCTGACAGCACCCCAGTGAAAAATGTTATTCTCTACATTGTGAACAAAAAACACAAGCACAAGAAGAATTACTTATATCCTAAGAAATCAGGAGCAGAGGCAGACACAGTCTAGTCCTGCAAGTGTCAGGCACTGTGAGCACTGCAGGACTCCCTGGAATTAGCAGCACTGACAATTAACTCACCACAATTTTGTGAGGAAATGCCACCTGTTATTATAACATTATTAAAAACAAAATAGTGTAGAAAAACAAATATTTCATTTGTTTCATCAGTTTACTCCCTTCTTGAATAGCAACATTCCCAGTGCATGGGCAATTAGGCAAGAATTTATCTGATCAGAAATACAGAGCTGCTGTAAAGTTGATCACATAGATACCTAGACAAAATCAGATATTCCTCACCAGTGCTACTTGCCACAAGCTATCAATGATGTCCAGAACAGGTCAGGTGATCATGCCCTTACTATGCCTACTCCTGTCTATTGACTTTAAAGTATCTAATGTGATGTAGGTCTCTAAAGTCAGCAGGTAAATGTCATGGTGAGTATCTCCATTTATTCCTGTTCCTTTCAGAAACACAGGGCAGAAAACATGTTTGTACAACCGTAAAAACTGTAATTAGTTTTAATAGAGCTGTACTTTTAAAACGGTTCACAAAAATTAGCTACCAGATTGTGTGAGGTACTTGGCAAGCTGAGTGCTTAGGTTTTATGAAAGCCCAAATTCTTTTTAACTGCTGAAGCAAAAGAAAATTTCTTTTGAAAATCTGGTCTGTAGTGTATGTGCATATTGATAGAGTAATTTTAACCTTGATGTGGCAATGATTGGATGAAATTCTATATAACGTTTCTCACTATTTTTCTAGATTTTATGTCCAAGGAGGACAATTTATGACCTACCAATTTTTACTTTGTACATAATGCCAAGAAATGCATCCAATAATTTTTATACTGATCTCATAAATTCCATTTGAGCTATAACATATCTTTTAGTTATGCTTTACAATGCTCCAGCAGTACTGTCATGGTTTAGCCAGGCTAAACCATGACAAATACCAATGATTCCAATATAAAAGCAAGGCAGATAATACTAGAACATCAATCACAGTGGCTTAGGAACATGAGATACTGCCATAGAATAGACAGCATTCAAAAGATCCAGGGAAGAAGACCCAACCAATTTAAGGGAATCTGCAACAATTTCATGACTGAATATGAAGAGGGAAGGAATCTTTTATTATTGGATAGGTTATTAACATTATGAAGAAATAAAGGACACATTTCTCTTACAGGAGCGTTACATTTGTGAACAGAATTTGACTGCTAGGCAAATGAGCAAAGCAATGAAGTTTTTCCTCTTTTTCACAGAATCACAGAATATTGCAATAGAGGCCAAATCCTGCCCATAAAGTTAATGATATTTTGCTACTGTGTTCTGGAACTCCTAGGGCAGATCTTAATTAAAAATCCATATAAGCATATATTATACTCCTGGAAAGGTACAGTCACTCATCTGAAAATATTAAACCTTCTTCCAGGTTCGAGGAGCTGTCAGAGGGTTACAAAGGTTATTATAACACAAATGCCACCTTCTGTGACATATTTAGGTTTGCAGTGAAACTGCTAGTTAAATCAGTTGCAAAAGGAGAGAAGAGACCTATTAATGAGGACAGGGGTCACGCTACCATCCTGCAGGGGCACATGTCAATGATTTAGCAATTACAGCAGAAATAGTAGTTCAGACCAGGTGGATAATTTCTGTATTAGAGAAACTGATGGAGTGAGGCATAGCTGAATTTTAGGCCTAGGAAATCTTAAAATTCTTGTACAGGTATATGATCGCAAAAATTTTACACTGAACTTTAAAGTATGATTCTGTCACTTGCAACTTGTGAAGAATTTTTGATAAGTGGTACAATGTAAGGCTGTGATATTCAGATGACAATGAAATAGTTCAACAGGAAAATACTAGGAACAATACTTTTCCAAATAAAACCAGAAAGCTTTAAAATAAATCCTCACTACATTCCCCACATTCTAATTTTATTGTCATGGCTTATATGGATGTTAGACATGACAGCTTTCATAAAATATGTGGTAGGAATATGCAAAAGTTGAGAGGCATCACCATATTTTTAAAAATTAGTCCTCCCAGGGGGCAACATCACTCGTTCCTAGTGTCACAGGATACTTTGACAGAACTGACCAGTATGTCTTACTCCACATACAATCTCACTTCCAAAGCTACTGTTAACATAGGTACATAAAGCAAATCCGTGAAGTTTTCACTGTCACTAAATAATCAATGTTTGTTTCCCAAGACATTTTTGAAACTTCTTTGATTATCTTAACCTCTCCCTCTTCACCTTGTGGTTATAGATGAAGATCTAAAAACCTTGCATAAGATAGCTTGAAACCACTATTCTAGTTGTTATCGTCCTGTGTGAATCTTTAAAAACCAAAAATAACCTAAATTTTTTCTACTTGGACTCTGCTCTTGAATCTATAGACATTTTTCCTACATTCTATACAAACATCAAAAGATCTTGTTATGTATCTGCAAAGAAAATCCTGAGGCAGGAAGGTACAAAAAAGAAAAATTGTAGTGGAATTAAAGCCTTGTATAAATATTCGTAATACTTGGTGATAACAGTGATATTGTAATAACACTCAGTTAAAAGAACTCTGGAAGGCTGAAATTCAGAAGGGCAAGGTTAGGAGAAGCCTGAAGAGTTTAAGATACGGAAATCTTCAGCTGGAGATCCCAAAGCCATCCCAGGTCCTCATTGCAATCTCACTCCTCATTAGCCATCTAATGAATAACAGTAAATGATAATGCATTTAATGCCAGATATAAATATTTTTCAAACACACATATTAAAAACTAAATCAAGTACTTCTCCAATAGTTGTGTTCGCTAGGGTGAAGTTCAGTTCATTTGAGAGATGTATGTTTAGGGGTGGGTGGAAAGTAACACCTGTTTTCATTCCCTATGAAAGAGAAGTAGATATCTCAGCATCTTTTATCTTAAAGAAATTATAAAATCACTTGTTTTTAATGTCATGAAAGAAAGACAGCTATGTTTAAGACATTTAAAAATTACTGTTGGGTAATGTCACATACACTGCTGTTGTGTGTTCTTTAAATAAATGTCTAAGGTGAAGAGAACACATTTTGATGTAGAATCCACCTAGATATAGAAGATCCAGATTTTCACTTCTCATACACTTTGTTTAAAGTAGGAAATTTAAGGTATGTTTTCCATATCAGCTACAGAAATAGGCTTTCTCTCTTTCTGAGTAATTGCCTGCCTCAAGTGACAAAGATTCACGAAAAAGGTACTACTCACGTTGAGTCATAGTGCATAGCTAATATAAATCTCTTTCAAGCCAGCTCACTTTCAGAAAAGGTCTAAATATTAAAACAAATTTCCATGTTTGATACTGATCTTAGATCTACCTTTTCATAAGATTGGCCTGGTAACATGTTAATGTATAAAGTGCTTGTCAGCTGTGTCAGTGCTCTGTCACCAAGACAGAGCCATAGTTCAAAGCTTCCTGCTTTCCAAAAGAAACAGAAATCAGAGATAGAAGAGTCAAATTCAAGGATGTTGAAATAATTCAAAGTTAGATTAGTCTCTAAAAAATACAGTCTTGCTCGCAGCTGAGAGAAGAGTAAATAAGTGTATCCATGCATAGGCTAAGAGAACAGTTACTATTACCAGCAAATTAGGATGTTAAAATGCAAAACAGTGCAAACATTGACTTAAAGCAAGACTAAAGCAGCAGAATGTGACTCCCAAAGCAGACTTATGTTCAGTAGAGATTCACTTTGCTTTACTTTTCTGCTATTAGGGAAATGATGTATCAGGTATGAGAAGATAGCTCATATGCCAGCTAGATATGAACAAGGTAAGTTCTGCAGAGATGTTTGCCAGAAAACAGTAAATGAAGCTGAGTATTGTTGGACTGTAGAATTGATAAGAACAAGTGTGTTTTATTGGTTTATTTATCTGATTATATCTGGCAAGGGAGGAATTAATATAGTTAGGGATAAATTGTAGGCTTGTTACCTAGTATAACTCAAGCAGCTTGTGCAGAGATAATTAGCACAACCTGTCTTAACTAAATTAGTGTTTAAACGTGAAAGGAGATAGAACTAATTTTCTCACCAATTATTCTATGTCATGGTATGACACGAAGAGAACCCTCACTAACGTGCATAGATATTGCAGTCCTTATTTTAAAAAACATCTACATTTCTTGTGTGTGTGCATGTGTATATATTGATATAGAGAATTATAACACTTATTAAGAAAATTATAGCTTGGGGGAATAACGCTTAAGAGTTAACGGGATAGCAATTATTTAGCTGAAGCAATATATCTTAGGACACTGTATAAGGGGAGGTAGGCTACAGACAGTTCCTGATAAGGCCAAGGATGTTCTGCCTGACGCGTCTTACGACTTCTGATAACAAGAAGAGCACTCAAGCAAATTGGAAGAAACCGGCTTTGTGGTTTGGAGAAACACCAAAGGTCCAGGGAGCATGCACAAGGAATAAAGGTGAAGAGCTTAGTAGGGAAAAAGACTCTCTGAGATCCTGGCCCATGACCACCAGGAGGCACTGTGCAGGTGCAACCAGACTTCTCGGAAGAAGACTGCCTTTTTGGGGAAAGGCTATGAATATGTATAGGCTTATTTGCATAGTAATGAATATGCAACACTTTACTGTTTAAAAGTTAAGACAAGCTGCCACAGAAGACACACATGAATTAGGAGGAAAGATCCCCCGTGTGTCAAGCGTGCTTAATAAACATACCTACTTTACAACCTTACAGGTTGTGGAGTGTTCTTTCCGCAGGTCAATATAAACAAACATTAGAGTGCATTGCAAACCAAAACAAATGAAGACATAATTACAAAGAAGTATTTTGTCCATCATTATTTATATATATTCAGCCAAAGAAACAAGGTTGTTTTGACAAATTTATTTAAACTGTTTCCTTTTCTTAACTGAAACTATAAAAATGAAGTTTCCTTCTAGCTAGAAACAGAAGTTGTACAATATAAAAGAAAAAGGGGCTTCTGTTCATTCAAGAACTTGGAGAAACACTGTGGACTCAATACCTTATAAAAGAAGGCTGACTGCTACTGTGAAAGATAATCAGGGTCAAAACAGATATTTTATGTGCATTTTCATGAGGTAAAATGATCCTTCATGTTCAAAAGAATTGTAGTTATACTAAACAAGGCTCAAAGTAGAAGATAATTCATGCAGGGTCTCACGCACAGGAAAAGAGGAAATGTTCTTCATCATAGCAAACCCTTATGGTCGAATTGAAATTATAGATCTTCTCTAATTAAACTTTGCTTGTCCTAAGAGAATTCTCAGAAAAATTGTTGTATAAATATCGTACAATATGATATAAACAACAAGAAGAAGAAATTTTTAACATTACATTGGGATGATGAAGGTTTTGTTGCCTTGGAATATTATTTGATTGCTTTGATTTTCAGAAAGAGATATAAAAAAGACAGAAATTTGTTCCCATCCACACACGCTCAGAATGTAATATCACAAAAGAATCAAGGAGAAGAATCTTGAAAATAAATTCATAAATGTATGGGAGATGTAAACAAGAGTGAGAAAAGCTGTCCAGTGGAAAAAAAAGTTTTCACACAGAAATAGTGTTTCAACTTCTAGTAAAATAAATAAAAGCTTCTGCTTTGGGGTTTTTTTCATGTTTCAGCAGGCATGGATAGGCTCTCCTTTTCTTTTTGAGCTAGGTAACTGCCCTAGCTTTATTCATCTGCAATTTACTTTAGTTCATTTTTAGCCTAATTCTCTCTGAGAAAGTCTGCTAAAAGTGATTAATCACACATTTCCTAAGAATTCTAAAGATATTATCTACCTGAAACTGTGACAACTGGTTGGAAAAAGAATCCTAAGGGAAAGGCTTCCCATGAACTGGGAAAGCTGTTTGAAACGGCAGTATAAATATTTCAGGGATCACACATAGACATATTGTTATTGACATGGAAGAACTTACTGTGAGCTGTCTTAGTAGGTAGGATTTTCCAAATATTCAAAAAAACCTATCATATAGAAAGTATATGTCACAGAACAATCAAAAAAATATTACATCAAGATCTATCAGTTTATGAGCTTGGTAAAGTTCTCATTACAGACACTGAAAATTTTCAAAAACTATTTATAATTCTTGAAATAAAACTGTAATTGGGAATAGTTAATTTTAAAATATCATTAGCAGTGACTTATGTGCAAAAATAATTCAGGCATAATCAAAGGGAAATGATCATTCTCCATGTTTTTACAAATTATACACTGCAGTAAATATTGAGAAGTCGTTGAAAGAAACCTCATTCAGTCATATGTCAGGATTACAAGAAATTCTCATCAAATTACACTTGAATAAATTGAAGGGGCTAGGCACAAGAACTTGTTTCATAATGAAACTGACAGTACCTTGAGGACATCATTTTGGTCAACTGATCTGCTACAAGTGGAAGATTACATTCAAATTCACAAAGAATTTTTATGAATTTTACTGACAATTAAAAAAGCCCATAAGGATGACATTTTTAAATCTGAGGAAATAACTGTTAAATAAAAACCCAACATATTCTTTATAACATTACATTTTGTTGAAGGTTAAACAATATATAGTATATATTGCCAGGTAGAAGTTTTGTCATAATCACTTTTTACATGGGTTTAAGTGATTTCTTAAATGAGTATAGTTAGGGTTTAAAAAAAATCAGCACTTTGTAACTATTGTTGAAATAAATCTGTCTAAATTTAATAATAAATGTCACTCAGTTATCTTATCTTGCTAGGATATTTTTCATGTTCTCATTGCTGTATTAGGCTTAGAATTTCTAAATATTTGGGGCACAAAACACTGTAAAGGAAATGTCAATATTTTTATTACATCTTGAGATTGCTTTTACTATATGAGAACAATCAATACTATACACGTGTTTAAAAGAATGGAATTAGATTGCCATCCTAGTTCTCAGGCCTTATACTCTGCATGTCTAATAGAATTAACTCTTTTTATAATCTCTATCTATTTATAATGCCCAGGTTAGTATCTTTGTTATTCTGTTTCATCTGACTGTGAATAACAGAAATGACATATTTTTTGGTATTTGTATAATAAGGCCACTTTTTAAATGACATATTATTGTAAAGATTATAATATACAGTGGCACTGTATCATGCTTTCTATTTAAAATTATGCTTACACGCTGACCTGTGACAATGTGAGATGAATGCCATATGGAAAAGAATACATTTATCCTAATAGTTTCTAACTCTAAAATGTTATTATGATCTTTACTGCTCTCTTTTTACAGAACCTATGAAAGAAGATGCCAAGGAAGACATTCCTTTGAAAGTCTTGGGATGAGTACAGAAGGTATGTAAGGAGGATGCTCCTCTGTGCTACAGAAATAGAAGCAATGTGCTATGTTGAGAAATGTTCATTTAAAGATAGGTGTCTGTGAAACAACCTACTACTTATTTTTTCTTAGATAGTGATAGGGAGATACAATGGTATCTACAAATAAAACACAATTCTGCTGTCATTAGAATCAGTAACTAGAATTTTTGTCTAGTCAATAGGAAAATGATAGTAAATAGCTGCATACAAAATTAGAAAATTTAAATGATAATCTAATCATAGAGACTTATTTGCTTTTATCACTTCAGGGAGGAAATAAGGGACAGACATTATTCATAATTGTATACACATATATGAAACACAGACTTGTGAAACCTGACACAAACAGAAGCATCAGGCTTTTGTTAAATGCAAAGTTACTTTTCTATCCAAAGGAAGAGCCCTGTAATATGTTCTCCTGGTTAAAACTAACAACAAACAAACATGGTGCATCTAGATTTCCCTTCTCTCTGACTGCAATTTCTTCTGGAAGAAAAATGTGATGGCAAAAGGCAGAGTCTAATGAAAAACATACGGCATCATATAATACGTAAATGGCAGGAAGCACTCTTCAGCTACTACTATTCAACAATGTCTTTTCTGGGGATGGCTATATTTTTTTCAGCTTACCGATTGCATAAGACCTTTCTTATTCCAAGGGAATATTTTTAAAAAAATGTTTCAGAAACTTCTAACATCAGTCCACCTTAATAAATTATTTTTTTACAGTCTGCAATGATAGGTATTAGTGAGGGGAGAATAGTCCCTAAGGGATAAAATATTTTTCACTTAATACTATTATCTGTGTTTCCCACTTCAGATTATAAAATGGAATTAATATCACTAGATTTTTTTTAAACAAAGTATTTTTAGTCTTCCGTCCTTAAGGCTGATCTTTATGAGTACAGTGTTTTCTGCAATTAATATTTAGAGTGAAGTTAGTGGGCCTGTAAAGAATCGTATTCAGGCTGTTAGCAGCAGCCAGAAATTATCACAGTGCAGGACATTTATTCAGTGTGAAGGTAATGAAAAAAAGCAAAAGCATGAAATGGAGGGATTATCTTCTTCTCTCTCAAAACACTAAGCATATAAAAAGTGTCAGGCAACAACATCTACCAATTTACAGCAGAAGAAATGTTGCATACTTACATCCAAAGCAATTGGATTCTCAGCAATGGGATGCTGGAAAAGATTATAATTTCAGCACCTGAAGTACTTGCAAATAATAAAACTACATACTGATATCCTAAAATATTACTGCAGTGGAGAGACAAATTAAGTCTACAGTCTAAATCAACTACAGATAATAATCACAGGATAGCTTCACTAAAAATACAATTTACTTTATAAATAACAGCTTCTGCGCGTCACATTAGTACAAAAAAAGGAAAGAAACTTCCCACAGTTATTTTTTATCCTTGCAGCTATTATGATATGCTTATCAGGGAAGAGGTCATTAGTACTTTATTAGTGTTTTATTCTTTTTTTATGGTTGCCTGGTAAATATTGTCCTGTGGCAGCTGCAATGTGAGCTATAAAAGACATTAGCCATGCCTTTAGAAACGTACAGGCTAAATGAACAAAAAGCAAGGAAACAATAAGAAATCCAGAAAATGGCACTAATTAGTGGTTTGGTTTTAACAGGATTTTGATGGCTTTACTTAGAATAATTAAGCAATTATATGCCTCACGGAAAAGAATAAAAATAAAAAGGAGAATTAACAATGAAGAACACTTGGAGTTCCCTTCCTCTGTAGTGTTTCAGTTCATGTAACAGGTAGAGTGGATCAGCTGGAAGCTGTTGTGAGGTACTGCCCTACAGATCTAAAAATACTTTCAGAATTATGGAGCAGTATGGGGAAGATTCAGAGATTCTATTGGGAAGAAAATAAAGGCTATATTGTTATAAAAAACAGGGACAAAGGGTAATTTGGAAAGGTGACAAGAACCTTTGAGATAGAGTCATAATAAAAAATGAGGCAGTCTGAAAAAACTTATGCAGACAAGTAAAAGTGAATAGATTTTTTTTCCAAGCAAATATAAACTTTTCATTTCTTGTCACTTATTTTGTTTTCTTTATACTAATGTTAAATAACATCATTGAAAAAACTTATACAATTGACATTATTCTGTAAATTTAATTCTTTCCTGTGTTCATTAAAAGCCTCTAGTACCTTTATATGAATGATTGTTGAACTAAATCCTATTTCCATATCATTGTGAGCATTTGTGATCAGTGAAGTCTAAGTTGCTTTTGTTGCATGCATGGTCACATAGTTCGCATGTGTGTCCTCACTGTAAAGTTCATAGAATGAAATGTCTTTTCTACACTTGGATATATATTCAGATTATGTTCCAGTGAACTGTCTTGAATTGTCTATTCAAACATATTTTCAAAAAATAAGATTAAAAAAGATTGTAAAACATATTTCCTTGTGAGTATGTCATCAAGGAAAAGATCTACATTTTTAATACTGATATTTTATACTGAAGATCCCAAACTAAAGGAAATTATTTATGAGGGTTCATTTATCACCATATTTTTACATGTGCATTTATAAAAAGCTCTAATACCATTTTTCAAATAAAGGACTGTAATTGAGCACTCATTTCAACTGTTCTTAAGGAGGAATTTCTGGACTAATCTGTAAATACATCAAGGATTTCAAAAGCCACTGATTATATCTAAGTTAGTAAATAGTGTGTTGCAACAGAAGTGAGTCTGAAGAATGAAGAGTTCTACAGATGTGGCACTAGTTCCTGGTTAGAGCACAGTAGGTGCATTCCTGGAGTGCATCTTGCAGTTTAAATTAATCTGAAAGCAATCCAGACTGTGTTCTGAAGCAGCTTTATGATGCATATCAAAGTATGATTACTGAGGCTGATGGAAGATTTGCTTCCAAAATATGCATGATTTAAACTAGAACTTTAATAAAATGCCTCACCTCACATCTTATAGAATAAGCAATGGATGAGTTTCTGTAATAAATCCCATAATTTGTAGTCTGTATTGTAGTCTATAAACAACGGACATTTTTAAAATAGTAAGAAAATTTATTTTTACTTATTTTAATGGTAATTAGTCAGAAACAAATCAAGAAAATATCACAATGCACATGTTATAGCAAAGAGAAATTTTGAATGCAATCTCTCAAACATTTTCCTACTTCATTGCTCAGAGTTTGTAAGCGCAAACCAGAACTTAACAAATGCGAGCAATATTTTCCTTAACCGTATCATCAGAAGCAGCAAAGTTTCTTCCCCCCAAAAAATTAAGAAAATAATTCAACCTGAAGTAGACACCAAGCATAGAATATTGAAGTTTCGATGCTTCAAGTTTAAAAACATTATAAGTAACAGGAAAAACAAAACATCAGAATATTTCAGTTGTTATTGGTTACTAGCACAGATTTTATTCTGCATTTTAATTTAAAGAAAATAAGCAAAAGTTTGTGTACATAGTTTCTGGTTTAACATATGTATATGTGCAGCTACTGCTGTCAAGAAAGGATCTAGGCATGATGGAGAAGGGTAGAAGACTGCACACATTATATACTGTTCCTTTTCACATGGCACAAAATGTGTACTGCACCACACAAAACAAGGCATATTCCTTTTCTGTTCTCTCTCAGAAAATCCATGCTTGTTTTTTAAGCATCAGTAGCATGCATACAAGTCCTTCTAGTGTGAATATTAAAATGAATCCTACTAAAATACAAATAAACATAACCAAAGAAAAAAGCTAAAAATCCCCTTACTATTCTTTGGTATGTTTTACAGGTAAAAATGTTTCCCACAACCTTGCTACTCTCATTAAACTAGTGATTATACCTGAAACTCACTCTTATCATTGTTTCAAATGTGTTGTCCAATTGAAACAGAATGTCTTATGTGCTCTTCTGCTCCAATGATTTTAATTTCTCACTTAAATAAAATTTGCTTCACATGAATTTAATATTTGGGAAAGTGAAGGACTAATAATATTTTTAAGAGTCAGATATTGGGTTGGTTTGCTGTGGCAGATGCACCCACCCTACTAAAGACCTGAGAAAGACCCAACAAAGACAGTACTAAAGTTTCTGGCCCTGGTGGTGCCAGGACTGCCTCCCTGCTCACAGCTCATGTCTGGTCCACACAGTGGGGGTCAAAGGCAGGAAAGTTGGGGTCCTCAGTCAGTAGGGAGTGACACGACCATGTATTGACCACAGATCAGATTCGACCAGGGTATAAATGGGGCCCCGTCAGAGGACTCATTGGAGTCGGTCCTCCTCGGAGCAGGGGGTCTGCAGTCGGGGACTCTCCCCTTGTGTTGGGACACCACTTAAGGTAACTTCTCGAGATTGAGAGCCTTCCCTTTTGGTGAGTGAGTGAGTGCACATTTTGGATCGTTGGGCAAATCTTAAGAATTCTTAACGCAGCTGTGTCTGGTAATATTCCCAACCAGCATATCGAACCTGTATTTGTTAAATGTCAGTGGAATGTTGTTTTGGTAAATTAAGTTCTGTCTGCTTAATTTCAGTTACAGATTAAGGTTTGTTTGAGTTCATTATTTGTGTGCGTGTAGCCATTTTGGTGCAATTCCGTGACACTTGCATTGTGCCATGTGTTCACATGGCTCTCCTAGGCCCAGTTAGCATGGGTTCAGGAAGGGCAGGTCCTGCTTGGCTAATCTTATCTCCTTTTATGACGAGGTAACCTGCTTGGTGGAGGAGGGAAGGGCTGTGGAAGTTGTCTACCTGGACTTTAGTAAGGCCTTTGACACTGTCTCCCACGGCATCCTCCTGGAGAAGCTGGCTGAGCATGGCTTGGACAGGCATACATTTTGCTGGGTCAAGAACTGGCTGGATGGCTAAGCACAGAGAGTTG
>NW_010189113.1:0-205 GCF_000695765.1 Mesitornis unicolor | reverse complement strand
GAACGGAGGAGGAGGAAGGAGGAAGGGGGGGAAGGAAGAAGGAGAGAAGGAAGGAGGGAGGAGGAGGAAAAGGAAGGGAGGAAGGAGGGAGGAAGAGGAAAAGAAAGGGAGGGAGGAGGAAGGGGTGGAAGGAAGAAGGGGAGGATGGAGGAGGAAGGGGTGGAAGGAAGAAGGGGAGGAGGGAGGAAAAGGAGGGAGGAGGAGG
>NW_010189112.1:40294-59128 GCF_000695765.1 Mesitornis unicolor | reverse complement strand
GAGGTGGGCACTGGTTCTCCGCCGTGTTTAGTTCAAAGAGCCGCGGGTGGATTTTCCTTGGGATGACTTTGACCCCTGGGACGTGCTGGGGGCTGCGCAAAGGAGACGCGGCTGAGATCGGGGTGAAGGACCAGCTCCCCCGGGCTGCTGCACACCCACCTTGCTGGGTGCACCCCCCGGTCGCGTCTCCAAAGGGTTGGCAAAGGGTTGTTCCCTGCTTGTTTTCTCCTTCTCCTGCATGTCACTTTGGGGATTGTTGGTCGCAGTCCCCCAATTTCCCATTGGGGATTGTTGGTCATATTATCCCAATTTCCCATCTGGATTCTTCCTGAAAACACCAGAAGCATCTGACTTTTTGGGAGGAAAAAAAACTGTTCTGGTTTTCATTGACAAAAATACATACATATATGTTAGGGTAAACATTTAACATCTCAGTGTCAAACTGACTTGTCTCCAGCATGAGCAGGGTTGGTACAGAGCCTCCTGGTAGCTGTGCCAGGGTGGGAAGTGCCGCAGGTGAACTGGTGCTGGGGACGCAGAACCACCAGTCCCGCACCCGATGCTGGTTTTAACAACTGCGCAGCTCCAGCGGTTCATCCCCCGGCCGCTTCGGCTGCAGCACGTGGCTTTTCACCGCTCTGCGGGATGGAGACGTGCGCGTCGGTTGTCGGATGCTGCAGGCTCATCGCTTCCGAGCTGGGAAATGCCCCCCGCCATGTACTTTAGGTACAGTTATTTGGAGAGGGTTACTGGCCGTGGGGAGTTAGGATGAGGATGTGTGTGATGCTGCCCTGGCAGTGGTGGTTGAAGAAGAGTGAAATCATGAAAAAGCAATGAAAAAGGATGAAGTGCGTACGCAGCGCTCCGCAGGAGTCAAATCCAGTGCGTCCAAAGTCTGTTTTTCCTCTCTGCCGGGGCAGGGAGGGGACAGCCAGCCATTGGTTATACCAACAAACCGTGCTGCTGCCTTCGTGCTGGGATATGGTGAGGGGGTGATATGTGTTGCAACCAATTCCTAGAAACCCCCGAGGCTCGTCGGGCCAAACCGCAAACCGTTACACATTTCCTCCTGCTCCGCCAGTGAAGGTGTGGGTTAACAGCCCTGCCGGCTGCAGGATTTTCTGTTCTCGGAGCATCATTGCTTTTATTATTTATGCCGAGAAGAAGGCTGTGTCCCTCCAGACGCAGGCAGGGACGTGCCGGCAGCGCGGGCAGTGGCAGAGGATGGGGGAGCTGCCATCGCCGGTCACGTGCGTGGACGCGCATCCACTTGCACGTCTTGAGTCATGCAGCAGCTTAATTTTTAGCTGCCTGGGTACATGATAACCCTCGCTTCTGGGGTCAGGGCAGGAGCCTTTTCATTGCAGTATCCATTTATGCTAAAGAAATTCTTCCATAAGAATAAATTCCTGGAGGCTGCGCGTTTGGGCTTCAAGGTGTACATATGTGGCCGTACCTTATGTCCTCCATCCTTCAAGCACAGGCAGTGGCAGTGGGAGTTTGCTCCCGGTTGCTGTTTTTATTCCCCAGCGGATCCTTGGGATCGGGTAGGGATGGAAGGATGTCCATGCAGCACAGCCCGCATTCATTGTCTGGGGGGGAATCTGCCATATTACAGACTGGTGGGGGTTGGAAGGGACCTCAAAAGGTCGTCCAGTCCAACCCCCCTGCCAGAGCAGGATCACCCAGAGAAGATCACACAGGAACACGTCCAGGGAGTTTGAATGTCTCCAGAGAAGGAGACTCCACAACCTCTTTGGGCAGCCAATCTGGCTCTTGCTTGGGGTCTCATAGCCCCCCTGGAAGCATGGCAGTGCTGTCATTCAAACCTCGCTGGGAGAGGCCATGGAGTTAAACAGGAGGAGGTCCCAGATGGGGACAAAAGCTTTTAGTGGAGGGCAGAGGAGAGCTTGCAGCTCCAGGGAGCTGGCACAGAGCTGCAGTCTCTCCCCAGCAGCCTGCTCTGCCCGCAGCAGCAGTGGTGGTGTGCATGATTTATATACATTTTTTTCTAATGACCGAAGCTCTAAAATCTGCAACCTTAAAAAAAAATATGGTTTTGTGCAAGAGGCTTTTGTGGACGACAGCAAAATTGAGCAGCCTCAGCCCGTAGGCTCTGGGAGATCTTTTGGCAACGTTCCGGATCCCCAAAGAGCCCATGGCCAGTTTGGTTTGGCTGCTCTGCCTGCAGGCAGATGGTTCCTGGGTTGTCCCATCAGCAGATAGGCATCAGCAGGGCGGGATTTGCTGCCTTGTTGAGGTTTCCTTGTGCTAGAATCACAGAATGGTTTGGGCTGGAAGGAACCTTAAACCTCATCCAGTCCCACCCCTGCCATGGGCAGGGACACCTCCACCAGCCCAGGCTGCTCCAAGCCCCGGCCAACCTGGCCTTGGGCACTGCCAGGGAGGGGGCACCCACAGCTTCTCTGGGCAACCTGGGCCAGGGCCTCAGCACCCTCACAGGGAACAATTTTCTTCCTAATGTCTAATCTAAATCTCCCCTCTTTCAGATTAAAGCCATCACCTCTCATTCTATCACTCTCTGCCCTTGTCAAAAGTCCCTCCCCAGCTTTCCTGTAGCCCCTTCAGGTCCTCGAAAGTGCTCTAAGGTCTCCCCGCAGCCTTCTCTTCTCTTCTCTTCTCTTCTCTTCTCTTCTCTTCTCTTCTCTTCTCTTCTCTTCTCTTCTCTTCTCTTCTCTTCTCTTCTCTTCTCCAGGCTGAACAGCCCCAACTCTCTCCGCTGTCTCCACAGCAGAGCTGCTCGAGCCCCTCAGCATCTCTGTGGCCTCCACCAGCTCCATGTCCTTCTTGTGTTGGGGACCCCAGAGCTGGACACAGCCCTGCAGGAGGGATCTCACCAGAGTGGAGCAGAGGGGCAGAATCCACTCCCTCGCCCTGGTGGCCACACTTCTGGGGTGCAGCCCAGGACATGATCAGGTGTCTGGGCTGCGAGTGCACATTGCCAGCTCATCTTAAGCTTCTCATCAACCAACACCTCCAAGTCCTTTTCCTCAGGGCTGTTCTTCTAGGATGAGTTCCCATCTCCAGCAGATCCATGCTGAACGCTTTGTCCCATTGCGGGTGCTGGTCCTGTGGCTTTAGGAAGGGCTCATGGCAAGGACCTCTTACATAGGCAAACGAGAAACACCGTGCTCACGGGGTGTGCACGCAGCGGCTCGAGGATGAAAGGGAAGGACGCTGTATCCTACGGACCTTACAGAAGGAAATCTGGGAGGTAACAGCAGGATGCAGCTGAAAGAAATCCAGGTTCCTGTTTCAGTCAGTGGGAGAGAGGGAGAAAACCAGGCACTTCTTTGGCCCAGTTCCAGCATTGGCATCTGAAATGGGTCAGTCATCCCACTCCATCGGTGGTCCCTGCCTGACTGAATACAGCAGACGGGGATGAATGTGGGTGGCTGGACCAAAACCTTGCCCGGGAGTGTGCGAGTGCTCCAGCAATCTGAAGGTCATTGATGGGGACTGTGCTCTGGTCTCATTTGTTTACTGGTGGACTCAAAGCCTGTGCTTCACCCAGGGATCTCACACACAGCTGAAATCGAGCCCTAAAGCATAGGGAGCCGTGTCAGTTGTGTGTGCAAAAAGGAAGTGGTGAGCTGTTCTGGAAAGAGCAAACAGCAAAGGTTTAGTGAGATCAGGAGGAAAACCTGTAAAATATCACCTTGATTTTGAGCAATTTTTGATAGGGGATGGATGGATTTGCCAGAGGAGAGAATTCTCAGCCAGGGTCTATGGGTAGAAATAAGGAATATTAACATTTTTGCATCTGCCTAGTGCTGCAGATGGGTTTCTTTTTTCACCCATTGAATGTGTTGGATGTGTTACCAGCAGTGTCACCAAGCTTTAACCCTGGTTAGGCATGAGGAAACTGCAGCTGTGTTTATCGCAGCAGATCAGAAATGTGCCATGGTGACCCATACCCTGAGGCCAAGCCATCCCAGCTGCCCTCAGAACCAAGGACTCAGTGATGTCCAGCTTAAGGTTTGGAGTGTCACAATAAAGCCAGCAGCCTCATCAGTTCTTTGGTTCCCAAGTTTTGGATTTCCACTGCCCTGCTTTGCTCCCACAGGCCCCGAGAGGCTCCCCCTCTGTGGTGTGATGCTGTGGACCCCCCCACTTTTGCTGCAGGGTGTTTGCCAGCAGCTTTGTTTTGCTGTGTCCCCTCAGAGCACAGTGTTCATCGCACCGGCTCCACTGCTCTCATCCCTTGGATCCATCCCAAAGCGCAGGCAACGCCGAACCCATGTCAAGAGGCACTTGCTGCTCAGGACGGCCGAGCTGGCTGCCGGCCCGGCTTGCGTCCAGGCCAAAATCCTGGGGGAGCTGACACTGCCATGGCTTCCGTGGGGGGTTCCTGCCATCACCCGCCGGCTTTAATGGCTCATTTCCCAGCGTCACGAGATGTTCGTTTCCTGATTAATGCATGCTTGGATAAACCCTGCTTCAGCTACGCGGTGTGTTTGGGTATGTGTATGTGGAAAGGTAGAATTTGAGCCATTTTCTTTTAGTTGAAATTTTCCACAAGGTTGCTGTGACCTTTTTTTCCTAAGGTTATTTTCAGGCTTGCCCTTCAACTAAATCACATCACCTTTTACCTTCCAGAGCATCCTAACCTGTGCAGGTCCCTGTTGGATAAGTGGTACACTCGTTGGGCTGATATAGATGTAACCAGGTACATCGGCACATCGAGGGAAATGAAATATTCTGTGCAAAGCACAAATTTTAGTCCCAGCACTGCCTGGTGCATTACAGTGGTGTGTTAAGAGCCCAGTATGTAGTTCTCAATGGGCAGATGAGGACTGGTATCCCCGTTTAATAGGTGAGGAGATGTAAGCCCATCTTACGGGAGTCCTAAGCACCTGGTCCCTCTCTGGCTGTGAGGATTTCCACAGGTTTTGTCTTTCAAAGTTTGCCCCGAGCCCTCTGCAGGTGGCTTAGTTATGGGAGTAGATGTTTGGGCTTGGGTAGGACCAGCCTGCAGGCAGCAAGCTTTGGGATGGGGCTTATCCACTGCATCTGAGCTGGGTGCAGCCTTGGTGCGGCCTCTCCCGGCCCCAGAGAGCGGAGCTGAGCTGAGCTGAGCTGAGCTCCACCATCCTGGTGCTGAAGGAGCTGCAACATCAAAGTTAACCCCATGCGGGAAGGGATCAGAATAAAACCCCAGGCTTCAAAATGACCTGGAGTCCATCCAGGGGCTTTTGCTCAGTTCCCATTAGAGCAGGAATTCAGGAATTAATCACCTGCAGCTCTCAGAACTGGCCTGTTGCCCACAGCCGCACGATCACTGCAGTTTTTCTCATGCTATCCACAACCACATTTTTTTTTAAATGCAACACATTAAAGACTTCCCTGCAGCTGAGTTCCCCAGGTCCTCTCTGCTTTGTTTACCAAATTGCTGCCTTTCTGGGAAGCCTGTGTTAACCTCTAATGCCTGCATACTATCCTGCAAGCAAATACATTACATTGGTCGCAGACGGTTAACGCCGAGGCCAGAGCGGTGGGAAAATCAGCCATACTCTGTAGGAAATTTTCTCATTCAAGCCCCTCCATCAGACTGTGACCAAAAAGCAAAAGAGCTGGGAAAAAGCTCGGGTTTCCAATTACTCTCTTCAAAAGGGAGAGAAAAAATTGGAACGGGATCGTTCTCCTCCTGTGCCGCGGTTTTTATTGTGGCCGTAATGATCCAGCCTGGCCATCGTCCACTCCACTCCTTCTCGCCTTGCAGCTCCCTCCCCGAACAAACGCTACTTGGTTGCCGTTAATTGGGAGCAGCCAAAATAACTGAATCCCCCGGAGATGGAGGGTGAGGACAGAATCTCAACGAGACGCCCCGACGATGAATGTGGCTTTCAGCTGCTCCTATGCCCCCGTGAAGGGAAAAGAATGGGGGCTCTGTGAAAGTGAAACAGCCAGTGCTGACCTTGGGTTTCTGGGTTGGTTTTTTTTTGTTGGGGTTTTTTTTCTTTCCCCTTTCTCTTTTCTAACGTTAATTGCTCGTCGCTTTGTCCATCACATGATCGGTGGAAATTGCCAACTTGTTCTCACTCGTTAATGTCACAAGTTCGGTTTAAAATAAGCAGTCTACCAGGTTCCCGATTTAGTGCTGCTTATCCGAATATCAGATGCGTTTCTTGTGATTTTGGACTATTATTTTGAAAATCTCTGACCCTCCCTCAGCTCATTCAAAACGGGCATTTTCCAGCTATGAAAGCCCGCCTGGAATAATCTCTCCTGCCTGCTGCTGTCAGAGACATCTGCAGTGTCTCACCTCTTCTTAGCGCTGCTCAATGGTGATGCTTGAGCTCTCAGGATGAGAGGCCTTGGCAAAATCCTGGCACTGGCACACACCAACCGAGCCAGAGCCAGCCTGTGCCTGGTACAGAAGCTGCTCGTCTCTCGTATCCTCGTCAGCATGCAAAGCAGGCAGGCCACGGGTGGTGGAAGGGGCGATGTGCCCCCTGCATCGGCATACATCTGGACACCCAGGCTTGATTGCCGTCTTCCCGTGTGTATTTGGTTGGCTTTGCTTTTTGCAGGCAGGATAATGGAAAGGTAGGGGTTGGAAGGGACCTCTGAAGATCATCCAGTGCAACCCCCCTGTTAGAGCAGGATCACTCAGAGAAGATCACACAGGAACACGTCCAGGGGTTTGAATGTGTCCAGAGAAGGAGGCTCCACAACCTCTCTGGGCAGCCTGGTCCAGGGCTCTGGTACCCTCACAGTAAAGAAGTTTTTCCTTATGTTTAGGTTAAACCTCCTGTGTTCCAGTTTGTGACCACTGCCCCTTGTCTTGTCACTGGGCACAGCCCAGAAAAGTCAGGTCTCTCCAGCTCACCTGCCCAGTCTGTGCCGTATCTGTTGTTCAATTCCCAATATCCTGGGGTCTGCACTAGCGTTAGCCTGTGTTCTCCAAGAGGTGGGGAGCTTCAGCATGGCTTTTTTCCTTGTACCTTGCCACCGTGATCCCCATCTCCACCATCGGCTCCTAAATACCTTTTCAGAGGGTTTTCCAGCATCCTGCTGGGATGAACTGGGATGAAGATTCAGCAGTGGGCCCAAATCCTTGGACCACTGTCATGGTTTATACAGTTGTTCTGCCACCCGATGACTCTTACCTACCCAGGGTGGGGAGTTGGGAAAAGGAAAGGAGACCTGGGGGTTGAAATAGAAATAGATTTAATAAAATAATAACAATAAAACATAATAACAGTAAGAGTTATACTCAGCCAATACTGTGGGGCAGTAGGCCTCAGGGGTAGGACAGCAGATGAGTTCCTCTTGAAATGTCAGCCATGGAAGAAGGAATAGAGAAGAAGAAGGGCTGTCCCCAGCAAACTCCCCAATTTATAGTGAACGTTAAGTTTATGGTATGGAATAATACTAACTGGTCAGCTTGGGGTCAGTTACCCTGGGTTTCCGCTTCCCCCAGCCTCAGTACCTGTTTATTTCAAGACCACTGAAGACCTTGATCATCACATACCAGTATTAGCTGAAAAACTATGACAAAGTGTCTTATCACTTTGTTCCCATGAAATAAAGTGTTGTAGTCCTAACAGAATCACAGTATTCCTCAACAGAAACACTTGACTGTAAAATTCTGTCCCAGTAAACCAAGACAACCACACATAGACAGAGGGGAGCTGGGAGATGGTGAGTGTGGGTCCCAGCCCTTTTGCTTGGGTTGTATCAGTGCAGACGCTGGGAGAGGTGTAAAATGCATCATGGGAGCTTAATGGACAGGGCAGAGGAGCTTTGGACACAGAGAGCACTTCAGAGTCTGTACTCACATCTCTGCATAGGGCAAATCCTGGAGATCCGCAGCTGGAGACAGCAGATGTCTTAGTGCAGCAGTAAAGAAGATGCAGCCAGTGTGGGAAGAGTTCAATTTTTGCTCTCTTGTTTAAAATGCACAAACAAGAGCATCTGTTAGATGCGGAAATTAGATGAGGAAATCAAACACTTGGTATTGACACATCCATAAAATATCCCTGTGCTTCCTACCACGACATGCTCAGTCTCCAGCCAAGGAGATATAGAGCAATAGAGGGCAAGTACTACAGTGCTGCATAGCCAGGGATGGTCGTCTTGCTTGGCCTTTGCTTTATGCTGAAGGTCTAGAGTAAGTTGGATGAATGAGCCTTTCTTTCTTCATTGGCTACGAGGAGCCAGAGTAGCCTGGCTGTATGTTAGGGGAGGGAAGTGTTCACAGAATCACAGAATCATCATGTCCAACCGCTCCTGTCTACCCCCTAAACCATATCCTTAAGTACCTCATCTGCCCGCTTTTTAAACACATCCAGGGATGGTGACTCCACCACCTCCCTGGGCAGCCTGTTCCAGCTTCTGACGACCCTCTCAGGAAAGAACTTCCTCCTTATCTCTATCCTGAACCTCCCTTGGCACAGCTTGGTGCCGTTTCCCCTTGTTCTATCCCCCATCACCTGGGAGAAGAGACCAGCACCCACCTCTCTCCAAGCTCCCTTGAGGCAGTTGTAGGTGGTGATGAGGTCTCCCCTCAGCCTTCTCTTCTCCAGGCTAAACAAGCCCAGTTCCCTCAGCCGCTCCTCATCAGGCTTGTTCTCCAGAGCCCTCCCCATCCTTGTGGCTCTTCTCTGAACACGCTCCAGAATCTCAACATCCTTCTTCTAGTGAGGGGCCCAGAACTGAACACAGCACTCGAGGTGCGGCCTCACCAGTGCCAAGTACAGGGGGATGATCACCTCCCTGGACCTGCTGGTCACACTGTTTTTAATGAGGGGTGTTGCCCCTCATTCACACCATCCCCTCATAGGAGTGCCCCAGGGCCAAAATTTGACTCCCTAAATATTGGCATATATCCCCATACACAAGCTGCTGAATGAACTGTGCATCACCATCAGAGATCTGGGCCCCACAGACCCTTAGGGGAGAAACAAAGTCTTTGTGAACCTGCACAACATAAACCCCCCAGCAAGGGAGCTATCTTCAGTCTTGTGCATCTGCAGAATTGGCTGGAAAATGTAACTGAATTATGACAGCTCCCATCTGTTACAATACGGAAGCAACGTGAAAATATTTTGTTATCAGAGGCTTTAGGTTGTGGGAGGAAGTGGGACGTGCAACCTGGTTCAGAGTCTGATCTGACTTTGTGCTGTCTCGCCCTGGCACTCTTTGACAGGTCCTGTCTTTGCTTTCACTCTCTGTGCTTAACACCTTCCCATCCTCCACATCTCCACCCTGGTGTGGGTCTTCCATCATGTTCCCCTCTGTGTCACCTCTGGCAGCAGCTGGTATCTGATGCAATAGAAACAAAATAAGCCATTTCCCACACTCAAGCAAAATACTGATTTACTTATTTTTGGCTGTCTCCATCCACTGCAGCTTTGGTTGGGTGCATATAAGCTTAGGAGTTAGGTCCCACTCCTGCAAACGTGTGTGTTTGCTGCACAGGGGTGACCACAGCCCTGCACGATCTGGTGGGGCTCCATCAGCATCAAATTCAGTTCATGGGCATCTGTGTGATGAGTTCTCCCCTTTTTTGAGTGGCATAAACACCAGCAGGGGAAAGAAATATCTAGAGTGGAAGGGAAATGGAGGGTACTGGGAGTGAATTCAATGCTGCGAGGTTGTCTCCAGGCATTTGGATTCTGTTGTGCCCTGAATCTGAATCTTGTCAGCCAGAGCTTAGCGACTCTGGAGGTTGCCAAGGAGCAGAACAGAGCAGGCAGAGGAGTGCCTAGCGCTGGGGTTTGGCTGCTCTCAGCATCCAGGCACATCTCCTCTCACAGTCCCTCAGCATGGCTCTGTGGATGCTCCCAAGGCTTCCATGCTATACCCAAACTGCAGCCAGCTCTCATGCGGAGTCCCTTGTTTCTCCATCACCTCCCAGTTCTGCTGCTTCTTATATGTGGAGGGATGAGGGCTGCAGGTTTGGGACCGTGTACTTCTCCCCTTTTCCCTCTTCCGTACTCACTGCAGCAGCCCCAGGCGTGCAACCCATGTACAAGTCGTGTGGCAGGCAGGCCAGGCTTATTTGCAACCTCCACGATTTGGTTGGAACCCTCTTTGCATAGGTGCAGAAAGGCAAGTTATCCCTTTGGTGACTAATTACCCCCCAATTTTGTCTCTGAGCAATTTATTCTGGGGAAAGGGGTGATAAATCCCCTCTGCAAATCACCACATGCTTTCTTGACATCTAACTGCTTCTTGCACCCCGTTATTGGTAGCTTCTGGCTGCTCCTAAATGTGCTCCAAGCTGAGCATCTGAGGAAGTGGGGAGGAAGGGCAGACCTGTGACATTGCTGTGCCCATCTGACATAGACTGAACTGCAAGGACAGGGCTGTGTCATCCTTCTCCATGCTGAATTTAGGTCTGCCAAGTCAAGAAAAGCCCCTTTCCCTAAGAGCACGGCTGGCGTCTCAATAGCACTGTGGTTCATCCCACCCAGGAATGGCAGCATGCTCTTCTCCGCAATGGACTCGATGATCTTAAAGGTCTTTTCCAACCAAAACCACTCTATGATTAATATTTCTTCTTTCTCCCTCCCTCACAGAGCACGAAGACAACATTCCCCAGAGCCGGGCTCTCAGCCGCCGCAGGCAGCGAGATGACAGCCATCCTGGAGCGGATCAGCACGCTGTCCCTCAGCGGGCAGCATCTCAGCCGTCTCCCCAGGCTGCTGGAGGATGGCTTCCCCAAGATGCCTTGCACGGTCAAAGAGTGCGAGGTGCCACAGCTCTTCCGTGAGCCGTACATCCACGCCGGGTACCGTCCCACCGACCAGGACTGGCGGTACTACTTCCTTAGCCTCTTCCAGAAGCACAACGAGGTGGTCAACGTCTGGACTCATCTCCTGGCAGCGCTGGCCGTGCTGCTGAGATTCAAGACGTTTGTGGAGGCTGAGCAGTTACCCGTAGACGCGTGGTCCTTGCCTTTGCTCATCTTTGTCCTCTCCTCTGTCACCTACCTGACCTGCAGCCTCTTGGCCCACCTTCTGCAGTCCAAGTCTGAGCTGTACCACTACACCTTCTACTTCGTGGACTATGTTGGAGTCAGCATCTACCAGTACGGTAGTGCACTGGCCCATTTCTATTACAGCTCCGACCAAGCCTGGTACGACAAGTTTTGGCTTTTCTTCCTGCCGGCAGCTGCTTTCTGTGGCTGGCTGTCCTGTGCCGGCTGCTGCTACGCGAAGTATCGGTACCGACGGCCTTACCCCATCATGAGGAAGATGTGCCAGGTGATCCCAGCTGGGCTGGCCTTCATCTTGGATATCAGTCCTGTGGCTCATCGGGTGGTTGTGTGTCACCTGGGGGGCTGTGAGGAAGATGCTGCTTGGTACCACACGTACCAGATACTGTTTTTCCTTATCAGTGCTTACTTCTTCTCCTGCCCAGTCCCCGAGAAGTACTTCCCTGGTTCCTGCGATATCGTTGGCCATGCCCACCAGATCTTCCACACCTTCCTGGCCATCTGCACCCTATCGCAGCTGGAGGCCATCCTTTTGGATTACAAGAACAGACAGGAGATTTTCCTGAAGAGACACGGCCCTTTCTCCATGTATCTCTCCTGCATCTCATTTTTTGGCCTGGTGGCTTGCAGCGCCATCACAGCTTACATCCTGCGATGCAGGATCAAGGCCAGCCTGGCTAAAAAAGACTCCTGAGAGTCACGAACGTGACGGGCACAACATCACCAGGGTGGTGAAAAATCAAGAAAAGGGGCATAACATATTAGAGACATAACTGGCTTATTTGCCTAACATGCTGTGACTAACCTGGACCCTGGAATCGGGTGGAGGGCTGGAGACTTCATGCTGGATGCATTTTCACAGCAGGGGCTGCCTTCTGCCATGCAGGGGGACCTAGGGTGTTAGAAGCCAGAAGAAATCACTTAACCAAGGATGCTGGACTAGGCAGAGGTTTCTTGTTCATTCTGGTAAACCTGTGGGGTGGTATCTTGCTGGATGTCAGGGAGGGCAGCCTGAAGGTGGTGAGGCTGTAGAAGGGTCTGCATGTGTGGTGGTATCATCCTTTTCCTGCTCCAGCTTGGCTAAGCCAGGTTCTCTCTGTGGTCCCATGGTCAAGTATCTCAATGCCAGGTTGCTGAGGTGGCTTTAGCAAAGCATGTTTGGAGATTTAGGCCTTACCTGGGGTCCTCTAGGACGAACTGGGTCTGAACCTGCACCCTGCATGTGCCAGTGGGATCAGCACAGGTAGAGATGTTGGTCAGCTCTGTCTTCTCTTTTGGTATAACTGCACCATCTGCAGTGGAGCTGCTCATCAAAACCAAGGAGTCAGGCTGTCCCAAGGATTACTAACAGGAGATGGAGTCTTTCTCAGCAGTTCAAGTTTGACCTGAGGTAGAGGCAGTGCTGGCAGCTGTTTGGTAGCCTACAGGAGATGTCTTCAAAGGCTCCTCGCTTTCATTTTAAGTGCTTAGTTGCCTTTGAGGAGCTGGGCTTGGGTCAGGTTGGAGATGGTTTTGAACCTTCCTCAGTAGCATTGAGCACTCCTGAGGCTGTCAGCATTCAGGGTGCTGGCCCCAGGAAAGGAGATGCTTTTGATGCTGGCTGCATAATTTTTGCTGCTTGTATGACAGTTTCTTGCATTTCTGTATAGACTGACTATGCATCATCTCTCTGGGGAGTCTGACTGACCTCCAACGATGGCCATGCAGTGTGGAGTTACTTGGCTGTGACCTGGCTGGTACGGGAAAGGCTCTGGGCCCTGGGCCTCCAACAGCCCTGCTATGGTCATGGCCAAAAGGGTATGAAAGTGAAGGAGTCTTTATTCCCTTCTTAATGGTGCTTTCCAGGACACCAAACAGTCCTTGGTGGGCCTCATGGGAAAGCTGATCTTGAAGCTGCAGGGTTGCTTTTCTCTGACCAATGGGGATGTGAATCTAGCACATTTTTATCAGCACCAGATGAAGGTAGAACAGCAAAAAGCAGGAGCAGAGTGACAGCATTAGGGTCCTATGCAACCTTGGGACAAGTTTGTGCTTGAGACTTGGTGATTTCTGTGCGGAATAGCAATGGTAGTGGTCAGGGAGATGTAATGTCCATGAGTCCAAGGTGTAGAAAGGGTTGGTTTACTGCGTTCCCCACTAGATGAGCCTCTTCTGTGATTGCTTGGGGGAAATACAGATATGGAGCCACGCTGGTGCACTGAAGTTGGCAGCACTTGCAAGATAGGATGCTCAGAGCCAACGCAGAGATCTGGTCCCAGCACTTGCTTTCCATAACAAACCCTAGGATGGCTCCTCCCAGCTATACGCTGTGCAAGACCTGCAACCTCAAATGCCTTGACATCTGGCAAATTCCTAGGAGATATAAATCTTTGCTGAAAGCAAGGAAGCCATGGGATCTGTTCCAGCCGCAGATTTGTCTCTCCGCATCCAAGGGCAGGCGAATGAATTGTGATTGCTGGTTCTGAGCAGGCAGAGTTGAGGGTTGGGGGTATTATTTGTCATGACAAGCACTGATTTCTGCACTTGATCTGGTTTTTAACTTTTGACATGTGTGTGTGTTTGTGTATGTGTGTGCTTGTGTTTTATTACCCAGAAAGGCTTTGCCTTTGGCTTTTATATCTTCCGAGCCTCCTAGCTGGGTCAAGATGAGCCTGAAGGAAACAGGGTGATCTGTGCTGCTGGAGGAGAAAGGTGGGCTGGACAACAGCATCTCTGAAGACAGATCTGTTATTAGGTGCCTTGCTGTGTCCTGTTTTGCGGAAAGATTTGAAGCTCGTGGCCCTATTGATAAATGAAATACAAAGGGGAAGGGAAGTAAGTTTTGAGTACAGGAGAAGAAATCATAGGAAACCCTTCAGGAGGTCACTCTAGGTCTAGGCTTCCTGGTTTACATCCAGTCCAGCTTAGAAATTAATTATTTCATTTCCTACGGTGTATTTTGCTGGTACAGCCATGCTGACCTAACAGTACATTTGCTTCAGACGAGTGGCAAGTGGGAATGGTCCCACTTACACCTCGTCATTCCCCTTCCCTTGCATAGAAGCTCATCTGACCACAGAGCGAGCCAGTGCTGGGAGATGGACCAGCGGAAAACCAATCCTACTGAAAACATGTCAGTAATTTTCTGCTGGTTTTAGCTTTCAGCCATCCCACTTGGACAGCACGGAAAGGCCGGAGCGGAGGGCAGCAGCAGTTCCTCCTTAGCTTAGCTGCACTGATGGACTGCTCCCTCCGTGGTCTCCATGGCTTTGCTTGTGGGTCTCCTCCAAGTTCAGGGAAAGACATCTATTGGAGCAGTGCTTTACTTACAGCTTAATTTGCCTTGCTTCTGTGGTAGGTAAAGCAGAATAAGCTGCTGGGTGTGGATCTGGCTGGATGGTATCAGTGGGCTCCTGTGCAGGAAGGAGAGTCAACCAGGCTGGTCCAGAGCTCCTTTCTGAGATAAAACCGAGCAGGAGTGGGCATGGCTGCTAATAGCAAACCCTGCTCTGCTGCTATCCAGAGTTGCACTGGTACCAAAGGATGGGATCACCCCGGTGTTTCCTCCTCTAAGGGTTTGAAAACAGATGATGTGTCCTGCCCTTGTCAAAGGAGGATGAGTACAGTAATGCCATCCAGTTCTGGGACAGGAGGTGCCCACATGGCTCTTCTGAGGTATTTCTGGTCATGTCTTCTCCTCCCTGGTCTGGCAGAAGTGAAACTTCTCTTTCTGGAGCAACTGTGAGACAGTGGTGGTGTTTTTACATATTCTCATGTTACCCTCAGGTGAAGCCACTCACGTCCCCGTGTGGCCCTGCACCCAGACCTGGAGCTGACCTCCTGGTTACTATGATGGGTTGGTTTAGCAGGGAACTCCAACACAGATCACTGCTGCTGTGAGGATGCACCCTTGTGTCCCAAGGGGTTCACCAACACTGGAGCTTCCTTCATCCCTGTCTCCATCCTCCTCTTCTTCCAACCAGTTTATTTCTTTCCCTTATTCCCAGATTTCATCCTTGTGCCTTACACACGTGGCTGCCTACCTGGGCAGAGTCCACACGCCGTGCAGTCTGCTGCACCTCAGCTGAGCCAGGACTGGAAAGTGGCTGCTGATGCCCTCCTGAAAGCCCTTGCTGTTGATCTAGGGGAGACCAGGGCTGGGTCCAGAGAGAGGAAAAGTGCCACTGTGGTAACTTCTCAGCTCGTCTGAGAGCCTCCCAGGGCCTTCTCCTTGGGCTCAGTGCTTGGAGCACACCTCCTTCCGTCCTGGTGTTCCTCTGAGGAGGCACGGCTGGGAGGGGTGCACCAGTGGCAGGGTTTGGTGAAGAGCTGACCACCAAAGGCTGAGCACATCTGAGATCCTGAAGGGACTGAGGTCCTAACCCTCTCCTCCAGGAATCTCTGGTACTGAGACAGTATTTTTGCAGGTCTTGCAACCTGGATCTGTACAGGACAGCTCCTGAAAATTCATCCCAATGTGCCTTATGCTTTTTCTTTTTTGAGATTCATCCTGAAGGAACCTGAGGCTCAGGGGCAGCCTCTGCTGTCTGCAGCTCCACGGTTGCTTTTAACAGCTGCTCCCCACTGACAGAATTCGCTTGGTGTACAGAGCAGAAGGGGAGGATGGAGAGAGGTGCCTTAAACTTGTATTTATGCCTAATGATTTGTGTAACAAGGCAAGGACGGGTTCCTCGTGTGCCTTGCAATTTACATCTTTTACTGACAAGATGATTTTTAAGCACTGTTTGTTACTAAATAGAAATACAAAAGAGTTTGTATTTTTTTTTCCCTGGGAAACAGGGAAGGGTTTGAGCACTGCATATTAACCATCCCCTTCCCAGCTCCCATCTGCTGACTTTGTATTATTGAAAACATTGATAATATTTTAAGCTTTGTACTGTGCTGATCCTTATTTAAAAACCTTAGTGAAAAAAAAAGAAATCTGTAAAAGCAAAACAATTGGTGTAGTGTGAAATTCCCAAATGCACAACTACAGAAGGTTATGAGTCATTAGGAAGAAAAGTGGATAATAATTATAGAGTGGATATGGTAGAGTGGATAATAATAATAACAATTATAAACAATAGGACGTGGTTTTATCTGTGCATCTCAAAGCACTTTCCAGGTTTCACAGTAACTGATTTTCATTCCCTTTTCACAAGGCAGGTGCAGAGTGGCTGCCCTGACACTGATTAGAGGGATTTAAGTTCATCATCCACAAAAGTACTTGGGTATCCAGTTTTCCTTAATTTCTGTCAGAGGTGAGTAGAGATTTAGTGGCCTGGCACCAAAGCAGCGCAGTTTCAGTGGCCAAACTGTGAATGCAGGTGTCTGTTCAAGCAAAAACATTTCAGTGCATGCTTAAAATTAAGCTGAAGAGAAAGAACCATTGATGGAGAGAATGCACCCTCCCTTCAGGTGTTTATATACATTGATATATATTTATATACATTAATAAGATCCCCCTAGAGCCTTCTCTTCTCCAGGCTGAACAGTCCCAGCTCTTTCAGCCTTTCCTCATAGAAGAGATGCTCCAGTCCCTTAATCATCTTGGTGGTCCTTTGTTGGACTCTCTCCACTATGCCCATGTCTGTTTTGGACTGGGGAGCCCAGAGCTGGACACAGCACTCCAGGTGTGGCCTCACCAGTGGTCTTCTCTTTAATCCTTACCCATAAGCTCCCATCATCCAGGCAGAGCTCCATGCACTCCAGCTGTTTTGTCACATAAAGGGCAACCCACCCTCCTTATCTTCTCCACCAGTCCTTCCTAAAGAGCCTGTATCGCTCCATCACAACACTGGAGTCACAGGAGTCATCCCACCATGTCTTTCTGATCCCAGCAAGAATGTAGCCCTGCAGATCTCCAACTCATTGTCTGTAGTCCCCATGCTGCCTGCATTAGTCTACCTGCACTTCAGAGATACCCCAGCACCCAGAAAGGGTTTGGAGGATTTCTCCATAATTGTGCCTTGTAGGCACTTCCTTGCTTACCTGTGAATGTTGGAGGTGACCCCGCTTAAGCCTTGTTTTGTTGATTTTGTGATCTCTTTCTGTCACATCACTCCGGGTCCTCTGCTCATCAACCTTGTCCATCACTCTTTCACACAGTGTCTCCATTTCATCAGTTGTTCTGTCACCCACTGACCCTTCCCCACCTGAAAAGGGGAGTTGGGAAAAGAAAGGGAGGCCTGTGGGTTGAAATGGAAGCAGATTTAATAAAATAATAATAAAAATCTAATACTAATACTAATAAAAAGTAGACAAAGTTATACTCAGCCTGTATAATGGTTGCAAGCTGTGTACTCCCAGCAGTGAATGCCAGATATCGAGTACCACAGCTCCAGCAAAGCACAACAGTCACAACAAACATGAGAATAGGCCTCAGGGGCAGAATGATGGACAAGACCCCTCAGGGATGACAACCATTGAGGAAGAGACCATACCCAACCAACCTTCCAATTTACTGTGAGTGTGATGTTTATGGTATGGGATATTTCTGTTGGCCAGCTTGGGTCAGCAGCTCTGGCTTTCGCTCCTCCTGGCTACCTCAAAACTGCTAAAGACCTTGATCGCTATCGCAACCCGCATACCAGGGCTGGCCAAAAACTAAAAGTATCTTATCAACATCGTTCCCACTGAATCAGTTGCTGCAGTCATCTCAAAAATGCAGCTTTCCTGAATAGAAAATGGATTCAACGATTCTATCCCAGTGAAATCAGGACACAGGGCTGCTGGTAACTCTGCTCCGTCATCCCTACTTCAAACCCTCTTTACCAGGAGGATCGTGTGTGATGGTGTACGTACCCCATCCCCCAGGATATACACTCGGTGTGAATTTCAGTCCTCTACAGAATCTGCTTTTTTTCCCTTCTATTTCCACCACGCTAAAAGGTTTAATTATTATTCCTTTAACACACAGACCAGGACTTCTGTACCGTTGTGTTTTTACCCACCAGAGGGCGAGATGTCTTCATCCATGGCCGCAGAGAGGCCTCCAGTGCCACGAAAGCAGAGCCCTTAGCGCTAGCTTTCCAGACGGGCTTAGGAAAAAATGCTCCCATTCAAGCAGGCGTGCAGCCAACTCTGCAAAGAGATGCATTTCTGAGTGAGGGATGTGCTTTGCAAACGTCTCGCCCACAGCATAAGTGACAGGGATTTCACCAGATGAGTTAAGCCAAAGTTTTAAGTTTCCATGAAGTAAACTGGAGAGGAATGGGAGAAAATACCAAAACAGAAAAACAGGACTGTTAACTTTTTAAACTAGAAACACAAATAGAGACTTGTGGTATGCTGAGAACTGCTTGGTGATACTGTTTTAGGGAACACATTTACTACATGCACATCATGACCTGATACAACACACACATCCTTGATGTGTGAAAAGCCAGAGGTGTTTATTAGCAGAAGAGGGAACTGGCCTATCCAAAGCACATGAAGCCAAATGCAAAAAAGTAAAAGAGCTTCCATGTCAAAGGAAGGAGGCATTTGGTTTCGCTCATGTCACAAGCCAAAAAGGAGAGAATGTGAGAGAAGGTAATGATGATTTTTACTTCAAGCGCCAGATGTTGCAGCAGCGAGTGCCTCAGAAGGGTTCTTTAACTCAATGTCAGTCTTTATCTGCTCTTATCCTTGCAGCTGTCTGATAACATGAGCTAAGGGGCAGAGCATTAACAAATAGCTCTAAGTGAGATGTTGCCTTCTTTGCTCTGTTAAGCAGCTGTTGAAGATGGTCTCAGAGACTTAAGTCAGTGGAGGAACGTTGCCCAAAGTTGCTTGCTGCTCCTGTTGACTTCAGAGAAAGAACTGGAGCCATAGCAATCCTGAAAAGAAATAACTGAACATGCCCAGAGTTTAAGGCATTAAGCTATGTGCTGGGTCTTAAATTC
>NW_010189112.1:38096-40263 GCF_000695765.1 Mesitornis unicolor | reverse complement strand
TGCTGATGGCTTATCCTTCATCCTGTAGTTCTTCGCTTTGTTCTGCCTGAAGGTAAGACCTATTTTTAGTCCAAAGCAGTCCCTCTTGCTATGAAGTGACAAGCACTACACTAATTTTTAACAGTATCCTTCCTAACACACCTGTGTCGAGTATTTGACCATTGAGAGCCAATAGATGGAGTGAAAAAGGAAGAAAACCCATCAAGGTGTGTGTTGGTTGGTAGGACAAATGCTGGATGTGATAGCAAAGCAGTGTAGAAAGTGGTGTGGGAGAGCAGTCTGATCTGTGAATCCCTAAATATCTCGCTCGATGTGTAGATACTCAGGTAGCAAATTTCAGCCTACTGACAACAAACCTGGGCTTCTGAGTGTTTTTGAAGAGAAGCCGTCCTTGGATCCCCCAGACCACAGATGGAGCGTATTGAAATGCCATCCGCTCTCCTTGCGTGTGGATTCACCAGTCAGACTTTTTTATTGCTGCGTATTACAGTAGCATATATAATCATAATAGCACAGTCCTTCCTCTAAAATACATAAGCTTTAAATAGATAAGAGATAAGGAATTCTTGATAAAGACTTCCTTTTCCCTTTCACAAGGAGAATAGAGGTGCAGGAGGCTATAGAGGCTTGTCTTAACCTTGGCAAGTTGGACTTGCTTATACAGAAGTTGATGTTAGAGATGATGCTGAATCCAAATGTTCTGAGCTCCACTTCAATTCCTTATTCCCCAATTCTCCACTATCCTGCTTTATTGTCACTATTCCTAAGAAAGTACCAGCTTCTGCTATAGCTTTCCTTAATCTTCCCTTCCCTTAAAGCACCCAGGACGAATGTGCTGGCACTACAGTTTTTCAGTCCTGTCCCTGCTCATACCTAGAGCCTAAGATCCTATTTTTGTGACCATGGATAAATCCCCTGGCCTCAGTTATCCACTCCTGCTTCTCCACACAAAGAATGGGATAGCAGCACTCCTGCCCCATTGCAAGCTGCACCCAGGGGCATGCTGACACACAGCCTCATTAGAAAGCTGCTGTCACTCTCCTAGAGGATGACCCAGGGCAGCCAGTTTCCTTCTCTGAGGAAGGACCTAGCCCTTGCTAAGTTCAGGAAACCTGCTAAACTGTGCTTGGATATCACAGCAGGAGAACTCAGAGAGCTTCGGTGCCAGCACCTGCATCTGAGTCAGCAGTCACATTAGCAGCTTGCTGTCTTTCAGATCCAGCTCTTTCAGCCCCACTTGGCCTTCAATCTATTATTTTCCTTTCTAAGCTCATCAGACTCATTCTTTATCTCTCACCGGCTGGCTTTCTTCTCTCTCCCACACCGTGCTCAGACAGACAGTTTGGCTGCATTTCTCTCTGCTTGACTTCTGCTTACAAATCTCTCAGATCCTGCTGCCTGCCCTTGAATCGCAGCCTGGCCTGTCTTGTGCACCACTGATAAAGAGACCAAGGGAAAGACACACAAAAATATCTTTTCTCTGCTATTGACTTGGCTCTCTTTTATCTCTTACTTTTGAGTGACTTCTGCACCACCACCTTTTCCTTGATGCTTCCCCTGCTGCTTCTTATTGCTGCTTTCTTCAGATATAAAAATTGTTAAGGAAGGAACTGCGTCAGTGATGCATATTACAAACCCCACTATTTCACAGCTAATATACAAGCTACATACATAATAAACCAGCACAATCACTTCTGTTAAAACGTTTCCAGCACTCCAGGTATGGATTTGGTGCTCCACAGCTACTCTTCTCCTTGCACACAGGGCAGGGCAGGGACAACTCCCAGAAGGCACCCTAGAGGCTGCCACCCGTTTTGGAGGCCAAGAGATTTTAATAGCATGGACACAGTGCAGCTGGGCCGAGGGGCTGACGGCCTGGCAGAGGCAATACTAAGTTTACGCTGCGGGATGCTGAAAAGCCACGGCTGGATGGGGGGGGGGGAGGACATGGCGGCGGCCTGTGTTGGAATAGGCCGAAGTGCTTGTAAATCCGTAAGAAAACAGGATTAATGCTTTCCACAGTTCCCGAGACTGCTTCTTTACCACACTGTGGAGATGCGGGCACCCAGGGGCCCCCTTCCCAGCGCGCCGAGGGCGGCCCTGCCGCTCCGGCCCCCGCCTCCCGTTGCCGCGGGACCCCCTCCCTGTCGCTCAATGCGCAGGCGCC
>NW_010189112.1:0-38014 GCF_000695765.1 Mesitornis unicolor | reverse complement strand
CGGCCCCCTCCGCCATGAGCTCGGAGCCGGGGCAGGGCCTTCCCTTTCTCCCGGGCTACGCCTTCAGGGACCCCATGGTGAGCGCAGCCGTCCGGTGTACCCTGCCTCCCGGAGATCCCCTGCCCCTGTTCCCTCAGGACATCCCCATTCCTGGTCTGGCCTGACCTAGCACGTCCTCACTGAGAGCCTCCCTGAGAACCGGGCCTCTACACTCTCCCTCCTGCTCCAGGAAGCGGGCAATGACCTGTTCCCTGTTCGCGCCCCCTCCAGGGAACCTGGTATCCCCTGAATACACCTCCAGGGAGCCTGGTACTTCCTCAGACCCTCCTCTAACTCCCCAGGAGACCTACCTATTTCCCCTGATACTTGCCTAATATCCCCCTAGAAAACAAACTACATGCTGAACCCACCCCCAGGGAGCCAGGTATTTCGTCAGACCACCTTCAAGAGGCCTGGTACCTTCCAAGTTCACCTAATATCCCTGAGGGAACTTGGTGTCCTCTGAACCCACGTCCTGAGAACCTGGTACCCCTCAAACTTACCGCACACCCTTCAGGGGTTGTGGTACCCTGTGAAGTGACATCCAAGGAACCTAGTGCCTTGTAAACTCACTTGTTGCTACACAGCGGACCTAATACTCACTGAACTCTTCCCTCAGGGACTTGGTGTTTCCTAAAGCCAACAAATATCTGTTGAACTCATTTCTGGGGGACCTGAACTCTCTGAATACACCTGATGTCCCCTGATCCCACCCACAGCACACCTGGTACTCCCTAAGTTCTCCCAATGTAATTTAAAGTGTGCTGCTGGGAATGAGGTATTCCTAAATCCACTCTCCGGGGGACCTGGTGCTCTTAATCCCATCCCCAAGGAAACCATTGTATCTTGCACTCATCTGATATGCCCTGAAATTGTCCTTATAGCTGTGGAGAGCTCAGTTCCCTCAGCTTCATTTGAGAACCCATAACCTTTCTCTGTAACTGCAGAACTGCTATCCCCATGGAGATCCAGTGCCCCTGAATCCATCCAATAGTTCCCTTGTCAGTTCATGTGGTACCCCAAGGGAAGGAGTATCTCCATGTTCACTTTACAGTCTTGAAACCTGATTCCCACAGGAAAACTCCTGTTTCTCTGAGCCATCTCATTTTTTCCCAAATGGATGCGTTCTGGACCTGCTACTCATTCTGATACTGCTCTGAACCAGGACCCTTAAATACACCTGGTATTCTCTCAACTGTCTTGATATACCTAGGAGAACCAACACTGCAGACCTCAAGCAGTCCTCCTCTGGTAATTAATCCTTAAAACCACCCCAGTACACCTAAGGAAACAGGAATGTCCAAACCCACCCACCACTCTTAGAGGGACAGATATGCCCTGAAGTCACCGATCTCCTGGACTCTCGGTACCCTCCTGATACCCCCTTCTCCAAAGCTCTGATACTTCCACAAATGCTTTCCTGATATCACCCAGAGAACTGAATCCTTCACAGTCCATAGGGAACTGATGCTCTAGAACCTGAGAACTGGTAGTCTTCAGAGAACTGGTGTCCCTCCACAGAACTGATGACACCGCAGCCTCCAGGATCCTCTCAAGGAAGCAAGACCCTCCTAGCTGTTCCCAGGTTGCTTGGAAGAAGCATTCTCATTCTCTGCACTTCAATTGATACCTAAACATGGAAGCAACCTTTCCTTTTCCCCATCCCCAACAGCCCACACACTGAGCATCTGAGAACCCCAAATCCTCCCAATATTCCCTTGACAAAGCAGTCCCACAGATGAGAATTGATACTCCCTGAGTTCCTCCCAGTACTGTTTCAGTGCAGCTGACACCCTTCCTTCTCCTGGGGGAACTATTATCACAAGTCTTGACACCATTGCTCAACTTCAACTCAGTGCTAATAAAGTCAGTTTGAGAAACCAATACCTGACCAGAAACCAGAACCTGACTGCTTCCCTCAGAAGCAATGCTCCCAGAATTTTGTAGGGGACTGATAGACCAGGGCATGCCTTACATTTCCCTGGAGCTTAATATCCTTAAGAACAGGCTTCTCCATATCTATAAGGCTCAAGATTTTGAGTGAGGCCCTTTCTTCCTCCTGCTACCTCCCAATACATCCAAGTTGCCTTGTCATCAGGAGAACAGGGCCCAAATACGCTCTGGTATTGCAGGATAAGGAGCTTCTTGTACTTGCATGTGAACATTTCTCATGGGACATGCTCTACTGCAAAAAAATGGATATACACATTGGGACAGTACTCCTTATCCTCGATATTCCCATTAAATACTGACACCTCCAGAACAAGCGCTTCCATGTCTTCCTGATACATCCCCTAGATCGTGCTCTACAGAAGAGGAAACCTCTTACCAATCCAGTCTACCCTTTGGCAGGTTTTCTCACGTGATGGTGAGCCCCACTGGAGGTCAGCCCGTTCTGCTCCTCCCGAATCACTCACAGACCCTTTTTACTTCCCAGGACACAGACCTCATGCTTATTTGATCTTCTAATGGAAGTGCTAATTCTCCCAAAGGAGGAAAGCTTCCCTTCCATCTCCTGCCACTGCAATGCTCCTGATATTTCTAGAGGAGACGACAGTATTTCCTAGGTATCCTTGTGACTGATAGAAATTTCTGTAACACTTGATTGCTTCTCAAAGTGGGGAGGAACCTCTAAAGGATCTTAACAACACTGAAGGGATTGAGTGCTTCCTTAGGAAGGTATATTTCTTAGGTGGTATTGTCACTAATACCTGTTTGACAGGTGTCTTCTTGACAGGATGTGCTCTTGACAAGGGCTGGGTCATGATGGGCTTTGGTAAACCCAGTCCAAATCATTCTGGATGCTTTTGTGAGATCCCAGTTTCCTCTGTTTTTTCTAAATAGGGCCCTCTCTTCTCTTTATTCTGCTTGTGTGTGTGGATTAGGATTATCCAAGGATAAACTGTCACTGTTCCAGTCTTAGTGGTGCCTTCCAGTATCAACAGTCAAACTAATTTCTAAGTCAGTGACAACTGAGTTCTTCAGCAGTTAATGGAGTCATTTACTCATAAGGAATATTCTCAATCATGCAGTGACAAAGGTTATCTCAGAAGTATTCTCAGTTTAATAATACTATTTCTTCAATGTAATTTATAACATCTTGGAAATCTGCAATGCAAATCTCTGCTCCTAGCAAAACATTACTTCCTCTGACAGTAAAATCCTGCCTGCTTTAGTCGTGTGAATGCTTCTACGGACTTCAGCGGCACTGTGTGTATGTAAGAAACACGCACAGGACTTTGCAGAGTAGATCGTTGAATTATTGACCTATTGGTAACATTTTAAGGAGACCTGGACTCCAGAAATGGCTTTGCAGTGCTGCTCAGGCTGAGCCCTAGTGTGTGCTGTCAACTCACTTTGCCTTAGTTTCCCAATCTATAAAATGGGTATCACAATACTTGTTTTCCAGCGGATTGCTGGGAAGTGCTGAAGAAAACCTCTGCGTTCAAATAAGACAATATTGTTATTGCTTAATGCTCCTGTGGCAGAAACCGAGACACTGGGAGGGGGAATGGCGTTTACGTGAAGCGTTACAGACTTGGCATAAAGAAGGCCTTAATTCAATGGACATTCTTCAGATAGAGACTGGCAGCAGCTGAGATTAGGAGTTTACATTCTGGGTTTTCCCTTTTAAATTTACATTAGTCACTTGATACTGTGAGATGTTATCTGGCATCCATGCTCCCTAGGAGAGCCTATCGACTTTAGGAGCCGTATGAATTTATGAGGCGTTTTCTTTAGGCAGCAGTGGGCCCTTAAAAGCCTGTGCACTTCTGACAAACACTGATACTGCCCAATTTAAAGACAAGCTTCCTGGTTTTCTGTGAATATTTTTCCCACAGCTTTCCCTTGGTATTTATTTAACAGAATGGCAGTTTTGTGGCAGAGCTAATGTTTATAAGATGTTCTGCTAACATGTCTTCAGTAAACTCTCTTGCTTTCACCTGAACCTGTTTTCCTAACTGCTCTCTCTCCAGCATTGCAAGATCTGTAGCACCAGTTTAAAGAGAAAACAGGCAATTATGTGAAATTCAAGTGGGGCCTTGAAGGTATAAATAAGATTAGAGGCTTAACCATGAGGGGAGAGGGAGGAGGTGGAGAAGAAGTGGCTCACATGCCTGAGGTTGGACTGGTTGCAAAGTCTGAGTCTGGAAAAAAAGCTGAAGCTTGTTTCTTCAGCGCTAGAAATGTGTACAACTCTGTTTTACTTGGCAAAAGTCGAGGTAAAGTCAGGGATTTTTTTATCAAGGACTCACAATTTCTTCTGCTTTCTCTGGAGCATCAAGGGATCAGCCAGGCCTGCGTTATTTCAAATGCATTCAGGATCACAGGTGAGGTCCCAGGCGTGGTGGACTGTACAGCAAGTTGAGCAGCTTGGTGTCGCTCAAGTCTGATCCTAATCTTCAGTAGTGAAGAACAGGAGAGGGCTGGCAGAGACCAGGTCCTACTCACAGCTCTGACATTTTCTTAAATGTCCTTAACCAAAGCAGGGACCTTCCTGTGCCACCTGGATAATTATTTAGCTTGAAGAATGGCTCAGTAGCTGGTGTCAGGCAAGTAGCAAAAATAGATGAAAGGCTTCAAGAAACTCAAAACCAAGATTAAACCAACAACACAAAAAATAACAGGTGAATCCTATAGACAGCATTAATCAGTATTCACATGGATTGAATTCTTCTTGCCTTATCAGACTTCTCATTAATCAGCTATAGGGTCTTAACGCTGTGGCTAGAATAGAATATGACAGTTAGAAGAGACCTACAACCATCATCTAGTCCAACAGCCTGTGTGACCCTCTCATGGGCTGGGGAGAGAAGTGGTGAAACATCCAGTGTGCTATGAAACATTTCATAACTGCAGTTCTGTGAGCATGACACACCTTGATGTAGCCCAGTGAAGAAAATCCTGTGAATATCATCCACAGGAGAGGGTTAAAAAAAGAAACAGCAGCAGAAAGCAGTGTGCACAAAGTGTAATAGTCAAGGGAGCACTGTAAGACAACAACAGAGTGAGGTCCTATGGTGCTCATAACACAGAGTAGGGAAGAAGGAGTTTGTGAGACAAATCCTAGGGCAGATAAAGGCTGTCACCCCATTCTAGACACTAAGAAGAGTGGCAGTAGGGAAATTAAGTGTTTTAAGCTTTGGGGAAGCCTGTGCCAGTGCTAGGATTTTAGTTCACTTTGATGCTTTGTTTCTCCAGCCACTTACTTTTTTTTCAGCCTTCTTGAGCTACGTGTTAAATCTGATTGTAAATAACTGCTGCAGTAGGTTATAATGAAATGCTGGGGAGGGCATTCTGGATATGACACTCTTTTACTGTTTTTCTGTGCTTTCAGAAGCTGTATCTACTAAATGCATGCAGTATTTTAACAGCTGGATTTCCTTCCACAGAAAACGTCTTTTCATCGGTCCCAGACACTGGGCTACAAAAATGGATTTGCCATTTCTCGGCTGCCAACAGTGGGGATCGGCGGGGAGCGACTGTATGTGAATCAGCTTTCTCAAGCTGAATTAGATGAATTATCCAACACGAGACCCACGCTGACCTATGGGCCGGCCAAGCAGGCTGCACCTCCAGCCTTCATTCCAGCACACGTGGCTTTTGACAAAAAGGTATAAAGCAGCTTATTCCAGGAATATCGCTGGCCAAGTTCAGAGACATAAACAGTCAGCTCCAGGGTTCATGGGACAGCGTACAGCAGTTTTCAGATGCCACAGCCCTTAGTCAGAGACAGCTGAACCCCAGACTGAAAGAAGCTTTCTTTGCTTGGGAGGAGGATTATAATACGTAAACGATGTAAGACATTCCCCACAAGTTATGCTAGAGCATTTCCAGCAGGCGTTGGAAAAGAAGTTTGTCTAACTCTGAAAAGCTTCAGTTTACAACCATTGCCCTGTAAACCACAGCCTGGCCTTCTGCATTTCCAAAAATATATTGAGTTTGTAACTCAGCTTAAACTGTAAAAGCCAGCCTGCAATGGGGACCCTGTTCAGCCGTTTAACTGTGGTCTATCTATTTACGGTTGTGTTTGTCACCGCAGCGTGTTACAACCTGTGCTGCTCCATTAGCACTTCCTGCGTGGCATCTCAGTGATCGTATCAGACTAGGAGGTGGCTGTGTGTCTCCCTGGAGCAGTCCTGAGCTGACCCTGGATTTTAAATGTGCCAGTCGCGCACTCTGTGAGCTGGCGAGTGCAGCCGTGAACAGAGCAGTCGCTGCGGAGCGTGCAAGGCTCAGCAGACCCAAACGCGTGCAGGGGTTTGCCTGCTGCCTGGAAAGGCAGCCCGCAGCCAACCCTCAGCCCATCTGCGAGGCGGGCTGGGGAACAGATGTGCTGTGTTAATCACCGCGGTGATTCCTTCAGAGTAATGTAAATGTTGCCGTTTAATCTGGCAGATACGTCTCTGCCCCTTCATTCAAGCCAGAGGAGCTGCAGGGGCCCCACTGCTGCTGGGAGAAGTCACGGTCCCTTTTGAAGCACTTTTGCTGGCTGGTAGAAACTTGCTGGCTTTATAATCACTTCATTACCCAAGCCTCTGGGTTGATGTAGGCAGGGTATTGGCCACCTACATCCTCTTAGGGGCAATAAGTGATCTTGGAAGGAATATTCTTCGTACTTCTGCCAAGCAGAGGAACTGTGATTGACTGGCTTTTGGCAGGGTGCATTTTCTTTGCATCCTGATTTCTCTCCTTGTTTCTCCAGTGCAGATTAACTTTTGCTGTTAGTGCTGAATAGATGTGACTTCAGGTGGCCCATGCAGATTTTAAAATCCACAGATGCGGCTGAACTCTTTACTAAAAATCTCCTGATAGCTTTTCTAAATCAGGGTCTGCAAAGCTGACAATCCTAAAGAAAGTCACGTATGTTAGTAAACTAGATTGCTGGCAGTAACCAAGAACCTGGTAGTAGGTGAAATAGCAGGTGATCAAGAGGGAGTGGGGAAAAGGCTGTACTTTTAACACCAGTTTTATGCATATCAAATTTGTAAAAGGCAGGTCTTGATAAAAACCCTCCTGATGTCTCATCAGTCACAGATTAGGCTACAGTTGGCTTTGATGATTTTACAGATTACAATCCAGTAACTTTGCATTGCCAAAGCACAATTGTCTTAATAGAAAAAGAAAAGCATGTAAGTTGTCTTAATAGACTAAGCATGGTGTTCAAATTGTTTCTCTCTCTCTCTCCCTTTGGGATATTGCTCCTTTGGCAGATTTTGAAGTTTGATGCCTATTTCCAGGAAGATGTTCCTTTCTCTCCAGAAGAGCATTACCGGATCCACCAAGTGCGCATCTACTACTACTTGGAAGATGACAGCATGACCGTTATAGAGCCTGTTGTGAGGAACTCTGCTCTCCTTCAAGGAAAACTTATCAGACGCCACCGAGTGCCCAAGAATGACCATGGGGAGCATTACCACTGGAAAGATCTGAATCGAGGCATAAACATCACCATGTATGGCAGGACATACCGCATAGTCGACTGTGACCCATTCACGCAGGTGTGTTGCTTGTACTAAGAACAATGACACAGAGAATCCCAAAAATTACAGCTGGCCAGACCTGTTAGAGCCCAGTAGTCTGTATCTGTCAGAATAAGGTTGCTTGCAATCTATCATTTTGCTTTTTGTGAAGACTTCTTTCTTCAGATCAATGGGGAGCTCAGGGTACAATATTTGCTGAGGGCATATTAATTGTTCAGTGTTTTTGTCCCAGGGCTGTTGGGAGTCCATCCTTTGCCCTCAGGACTTCTTAGAATATAAATTCTAAGTTCATTTCTGTGTGTACAACATTTTAGCTGCTTAGAGTCCAGATAAAACTTTGTGCATACGTAAGAGGAAAATTACTTATCCCAGCTCTTCTTTGACTTAATATTCTTCTGTTAAGAATATGGGAAGGGAATGCAGTCAGTAACTCTGCACCCATCTACAGCCAAGCCAGAAGAGCAGTCATGATCTGTGGGTTGAGAATCGTGGTATGAACTGACCTTTCTAAGAGGGCTTACTCATTGCTTGCTTTTCTATTTCTGGCTATTTCTGTACCAGTAAATGAGATAATAACAACCCAGTAACCAGTATTAACAAATACCAGTATACTGGTATCCTCTTAGTTTGTCCCCAGTATAATTTCAGTCCTGGTCAACCACTATTCTTCCAATGCCCAGAGACCACTCCCAATAAGTGTTATGTGCAGCCAACCTGTCCTGAAGGCTGACAGAGTTTAGATGCAGGCTGTTCTTTGCCAGTTGGGTTCAGTGCCCAGGAATGTTCCCAAGCTTGTAAAATACATTGGTATATATGTGGCTGTTGAGAACACGTGGGGCCAGCTCTGTTGGAACTGGATGACTGTTAAAGTCAGTTTACATCAAATGAAGAGCTGGTCCTCATGTTAAATGTCGGTTGGTTGATGGAAACCATGAAATGAGCTACATGGATCTACATCTCATGGTCACTAGTCTATATATCATTAAATGGCATCCTCCAGACCAGAAAATAGTCTGGAAGTATGAACCTGCCTTGTGAGTATTCAGGGTGATCTCATGTGCCTGTTGGAGATGTTTGCATAGGTGCTTCCTGGGCTGAACGTTTTCATGGGCCACTTCCCAAGGCCAAAAAGGGAAGAAGTCCTTTGCCTTCAGTGGTTGTTTTGGGTGACTGATGTGAGTACACAAGTAATACCCCAGAGTTTGTTGATGCATCCAAGGTAAGCAAAAATTAACAAGGAGATTGTTCTAAAACTCTTGCTTATTTATAACAAGCAGATTGCCCTCTTTCTATGGGAAAAGTACTCCTCTTGAAAGAAGGCATGTACTAAAATGAATATATTCTTATGGCACATATTCTTATGGCCTGAAGGGCCTTGGTGGACCTGGTGTGGGTAGCACTGACTTCCACTGTCTGACACATTGGGAAGCCCTAGATCTCTTGCAAATTCAGACTGACTAACTCCATGGTTATGCACTAATTTAATCTTTTTTGTTTACATAAAAGAGACCAACTGACAGTTATGGTCCATTTAAGGCCAAGGCAAACCATGCTCAAGTAAAATCTGAGTTAGGATGTTGAGGACAAGACTGCAAAGCTAAGGAGCAGCTTAAACAGAAACATCTTGGTCATATTCTGTAGTATTTGTTATTGCAGTAGAACTAATACTCCTGCAGCCTGGTGGTCTGTGAGGAATGAATGCACAGTATTCTGACAATATTCATCTCAGCCCATCTGTAATCTCTAGTTACCTTTTATCTTCAGAACTCATGGCAGCATTAATACCTCAGATGACCTTCCTAGGTGTTCCTGGAGAGCCAAGGAATTGAACTGAACCCTCCAGAGGAAATGCCTTTCGATCCTTACACAGAAATGCATCGGATGCCCATACGCAAGTACATCACGCCATCAGATTTTGACCAACTCAAACAGTTTCTGACTTACGACAAGCAGGTGAGAGAGCTGGTAGTGATTACCCACATTACAGACTACACATGCTATTGAAACCTGAGTCTTGTGAGTGTCTGCAACCTTACTCATTCTAAAAAATCTCAGTCCACTGAACAGACTCCAGATTTGCTCCTTTCTTGGCTTTAGTGGGAAACAAAACCTTTTATGTTTTTGCTGGGCTTTGTGCCTTGTAAACAGCTTCTCTTTGAATTGCAGAGCCTATGCTCTAGATCCTCTATTTCTCTCTTGCTTTCTGTTGGGATGAGATAAGCCATCTGCCTCGAGAAGTTAGCAGCCAGATGCAGTTCTAATAGGAATGGGCATGCTGCATCCACTCCTCCATTCCCTAAAACATTGAAGCCTGGTGACAGAGTGGACAATATCAGACAAACACAAATGCCACTTGCTCTGATTTCTTTTGCACACAGTTGACTAGCACTCTCCTCCCTGCTCCTCTGGATCTTCTTTTCATCTAGCAATGTAAGAAACCCGATAGACTACATCTATGCTAGAAATAAAACAGGGCCAGGACATGACCTGAGTTTTGCATATTGTCCCTGGCCAGCTATCAATCAAACAGTTCCTGGCTACCAGCTAGGTGTTAGCACAGGCCAGAATCATACTCAGTTGCCATTTTACTGCCAGTTCAGGCTTAGTGTCTCAGCTCTGTGCTGGGGCAGCTCTGCCTGCAATGGCAACTAGGCTGCTTGTATAGGACCTGTACCTTGGGGTACTCTTGAGCATTGCAGTGTGAGGAGTTTGATTTTTATGGCATGAAAAGATGATATTTCTACTTGACAGAAATAAGATGGGATCTGCGGTGAGTGCAGCCTCCTCAGAACTGCTGAGTGCATTCCCCTCTGCCTTCCTCAGCATGGGAGTAGTAAAGAATTGGCCATGAAACCTTTAAGAGGTTTAAGAGTCAAAACAAGATTCTGTCTTGCTGTATTAAGTTTCGTTTTAAAAATAACTTCCCTTAATAATACTTCCCTACTCACTCTTGGGCAATTATATTCTACTGCTTTTTAAATCACTTCTCCCCCATTTTTCCTCATGCTTCCTGAATTAAATTTCTTGTCTTAGCATAAACTGCTCTGTCTCACTTGCAGCTTTCAAGGTGAGCCAGACCTGTCCAGTTTTGGAGGTCCATGCTGCCTTTCCCACTGCTGCCTCAGCAGCCCATTCATCCCATTTCCCTCAGTACAAGGTCTTGGTTCTTCAGTACCTGGCAGAAAAGATTGCTGAGATGCCTCCAAACACCCAACCCATTTCAACCCACTTCATTTGGACAAAGCGTTAGTAATTCTGATCCATGTTTGTTTTCTCTGCCTCTTTTTTTTCTTAACCCTAGGTCCTTCGTTTCTATGCCATGTGGGATGACACTAACAGCATGTTTGGTGAGATTCGGCCTTGCATCATCCATTACTTCTTGGCAGACGACACAGTGGAGGTTCGGGAAGTCTATAAGCAAAATGATGGTAGACAACCATTCCCAGTACTGATAAGACGCCAACGCTTGCCCAAAGCCTTTGTGGAAAACAAAAGTAAGTTTAGATTGTTCCTCTGCTAAATTGCCTTGGTGGGTAGACATGTATGTGGTGACTGTGTCAGAGGTACACCAAGTCTAGAGAATTTTTGCTGAGAGCACTCCAAGTGTCATCATTTTTTGGCCAAAGAAAAGTTCTTTACATGATAACTAAATTCTTTATCTTTTGGGAAACAGTGGCAAGACAGCAATACCAACAGTTCCCTGGAGCTATTTATACAGCTTGCTTTTGTATCCTTTTTTACTAGGAAATTCTAACATCTACCTGATTGATTTATTTTTTCCTTTTGCTCCCTTGTCCTAAGAGACCTTCCCAAGCTGTGTTATGGAGATCTCTGATGAGGAGGTACTTCAGTGGTACACAGCTAAAGACTTTGCTGTTGGCAAATCTACCACCCTCCTTGGACGCACCTTCTTCATCTATGATTGCGATGAGTTCACACGAAAATTCTATTGTGACAAATTTGGCATCACGGACTTCCAGCCAGTGGAAATAAAGAAGAAACCATGTGAGAAAGTTCCACAGGTACTGCAAAAAAATTCTCAAAGGAAGGGAGGGAAGGAAGAAGTCAGTAAAAGCTCTTACAGTAAAGTGCAGGTTCAGCTTACTAAGAACCTACAGTAAACATGTTCAGCTTAAAGAAAAGAGCAAGTAACTTGAAAAAGAGAAGGCAAGAATGGTAATTATCGAAACTCCTCTAAAACTCCTGATTTCTAATACTGTAAAGGACAAAGCACTTGCTAATCATGATAGAGAGAATTCTGGTTATGTCTATACTAGAAAATTAAACAGTGTCAGGGTTTGTTTTTCACTGGGAAGCCAACTGGCTCAGTCTGGCTGCACTCATACTACTAAACTGTCCTCTCACCTTCCAAAACAGGGTTGCTAAGTCCAAACTGCCTGCTGAGGATGGTCACAGCCCTTGTTACATCCCAAACTGAGTCTAGAAATGGTATGAAGTGCTAGCTGGCCTAGACCGCAAACATGATCTGGATTAGGTTAACAGTGTAACAATATAGATTGAGTTCCTGTGCACAGTGAGGTTTAATTATTAGTACAGCCATAATCAGAGAAATTACCTGGCTTTCTAATTTTCAGATTTTCTTAATTCTCTTTAAGTATATATATATTAATATATAATTAAGGGGTCCAACACATGGCCAGGCTAGTAGCATTTCTAATGGGCAGGGTTTCACAGCTATTGCTACCTGGTGACAGAAGATGTCTTTTCAAACAGATGTTTTCTGATAAGCTGTCTTGCAAACATTGTCTTGTTCTTAGTTTCAGCTGTTTATGCTTTATCTCTCCTCTGGATGCAGGTAATTCCTCCCTATAATGGTTTTGGCATCCTTGAAGACACTCATCAGAACTGTTTTTCTCCGATTCCAAAGCCTCCCCGGAAAGACCTAATTAAGACGCCAGAGAATGACCACAAGGTCCTGCGATACCAAGTGGGCCTGGTAAGTGCTTTCCTTGATGGTATAGTGCCAGCTTATGTTGTAGAGTCAGAAGGATGAGAGGAACAGCCTGCTCAGACAAGGCTCTTAGCAAATTCTCCTCTGTGCTGGTGGGAAAAGGCAGTTCCCCAGATCAACACAAGTGCCTCTCAGGGGATGCCATTGGGTTACTGTGTACTTGCTATGACAATCAGTAACACAAAAAAGTAGAGAAAAGAAGAAGGCCAGCAAGTGCAAAACAGCCATGCTACAAAACCACAGCCATTTATGGAAAAACTCCCACTGACATCAGCACGTGACAGATGGCCCCAACTGAAACAGCATTGCAACCGGGCACTGTGCCTCTGTCTGCCTTCAACCACTGCCACAAGCATGAGCTTGCTGTCTCTCCACTGCTGGCTCCCAGCACCTGCCCTTCTCCAGGCTAGCACTGGCCACAGCAGCCAGCAAGGGGCTGTGCTAGCCAAGAGCCAGTGTAGAAGCTGGGGAGTCCACGGAGATGGGGCTTTCCACACACAACAGCACTCAGGCCTTGGCCTTTGTGCCAGCTTTCCAGTTGGTTTATGCAAGGAGCCTCTGGCACGTCCAGCAGTAGCAATGGCATTTCCTGTGCTGCCCGGTGCCTGCCCTCTCCAAACACTCAGGGTGAATAAAGGCTGATTTCTTTTTCTCATTGTGCAGGAGTTCCTAAAGGTCACAACTGACAAGTTCAGATCCATTTCATTTTAAAATAAGCAAGTAACCCCACTGGTGTGTCAGGGGAGTGTCTTCCTGTGACTAAGAGCTGGAAGCAGCACCAATCTCTCTCAGGCACCCGTTGCAATGAAAAGTATAACTTTAATACTAAATTTTACAGCCAGTCTCTCTCTCTCTCTCTGTGATGATTCATTCCATATAGGATATTCCTTTCTCTTGGATTACTCAGTCTGTGGAAACAGTGAATATACTTGGTCACTGCAGCCCAGATTCTGCTTCTTTTAGCCTGACTAGGGAAAGCAACCTTTGAAATTCAGATACTTAACGCTGTCTAGGGCTTTGTTATGCTATGTCAGCACATCTGTAGCTTTTGGCCTACATCAGGCACTTTGTTTAGTCAGCCATAAAGAAAGCTATGAACTTTGGGTGCTTATGAGTGGGTTATTAGGTACTCCTAAGCACCCCAGAAAGAAAACACCTGGTTGAAATGTTGTTTTCCAAAGCCACTATCTTTCCTCTAGGAATCACCAAACCCTGAGGACAGAGAGCTTCGTTTCATCCTCTCCTACTTCCTCTCCAATGACATGATCAGCATCTTTGAACCTCAGGTCCGTAACTCTGGCATCATTGGAGGCAAATACTTAAAAAAGACCAGAGTTGCCAAACCGGGCTCTACTACAGAGAATGCCATGTACTATGAGCCCTCTGACCTCACCATCGGTTCTACAATTGAAGGTAAAAGCCAGCCTGGATAGATTATCCAGTCTGAGCATCAGTTTTTAGTGCCAGCTCTGATAAGTCTTTTATTGCATGGACAGTGCATATACCTTCTTTCACTTGAAAGATCTGCTCCTTCTGAGTCTCATCACATTTGAGTTTCCAGATACCAGCTGGTGTACACTGGTATAAATCTGTTACTGTCAATGTTTGGGCCTTTTATCTTAATTAGGAAAAGAGTTATGTTCTCCATAGCATGTGTTCAGTTTACATTTTGGGACTTCTCTGGATTCACAGAGTTAAAGCTAAGCCTACAAGCTTAGCTAAGACTACAAGCAACAAAGGCCATCTATTTTGTAAGGAAAGTAAATGTAATACTGAAATATTCAGAAACTTAGAATCATAGAATCATTAAGGTTGGAAGAGACCTCTAAGATCAAGTCCAACCATCAATCCAACACCACCATGGCCACTAAACTATGTCCTGAAGTGCCACATGCACACGCTTCTTGAACCCCTCCAGGGATGGTGACTCCACCACTTCCCTGAGCAGCCTGTTCCAATGCTTGAACAGACACACAGTGCTAATGGGGGGATCATTGTAGGGCAAAGCACAGGGCCTTTGCTCTTAGCAGCTGCTTTTCTTGCAGCAAAACTCCCTTTGGGTCAGTGAAACCCTTCCCATTATGAGAACTGAAACAAATAGCAGAGCTTGTGCAAACCTGAGCTCAGCCACAAGAGAGAAACCATGCTCTCTCCTGGGTGATGAAATGACTTACCCATGCTGAAAGGCAAGTAACACTGCTTTCTTTAATACTTCGTCCCCAGTGTTTGGCCGCAGGTTTGTTATCACTGATGCTGATGAATATGTGCTTAATTATATGGAGAGCAATGCAGAGAGTTTCCCTGCAGCAACACTGCAGTCCATGAGGGATCATTTTCGCTCACGGCGGATGGTAGAGGAGACTGACAAAAGGTAGGCTTCAAAGGATGGCGTTGTGGAGCTAAATGAGACTCAGGGTTGACAGCTTAAGGGATCTCCAGCAGCCTCCATGGGCTCCAGTCTCCTGTCTGATGGCTGCTCAGGTTGTTTAGCTCCAAGAGCCTGTGCCTGGACACATACAGAGGAGGTCCAGTGTGTACTGGTTATACAAATACAACGCTGCAGCTGCTGCTGACCCAAAAACCTTGTGGGACAGCTCTGGCTCGGCAGCAGAGATCCTTTCAGCTAAATGAACACAGACATCTTTTCCCAAAAGAGAGCAGTTAACTAACAGATGGTGCTAACAGTGTCTACATGGGCTATTAGGTGGTTGCAGGCTCAGAGGAGAGTTGGTGGAGTCTTTTTTTTTTTTCATCTGCTCTGGCTTGTGCTTATCAGCCCATCAGACCCTAGACCACATCCGCTTTTTCAGCTGTCTGGACCCATTTTGGGTGACCCAGTAAAAACCCTATTACCTCACAAGACACTTTGGAGTCAGTGTTACGGCAGTTCAGGGGCTCTGGTTGAAACTGGAGTTGCACACAGCTCCTGGGACTGTATGGAGCCTGCAAGGAAATGCTCCTTGTCCCAGAGCACCTGCAGACAAAATGTGCATGGGGTAAATGTCCTGCAAAGGGAAAATAGTTAACCTAATGCTCCAAGATTGAGCTTCATCTCCAAAACCAGAAGCTTTCTGTGTGTTCAGAAATACTGAATCTGGCAAGCCATGGCACGCAGGCAGCACACAAGTGTCACAGTAAGGCTGCCAGAAGTAGCTTTTACATGAAGTCCTGTTCTTCCTTTCTTCTACAGTGACATTCAAGATCTTGAGACCCGCAAGCAGGAACTGGATGAATTAATTGTGCAGGTTCAGGAGGAGCTGAAACTCCATGAGTACTTGAACAACAAGAACATTCAGGAAGCATTTCTGCAGTGCGACAAGGATGGCTCTGGCATCCTGGACAAAGCAAAATTCACATCCCTTTGTGAAAGCTTGAGTGTGCCGACCAGTGCCGTTCTTAATAAGGTCAGAAGCAAGGGCTGCTGTGCACACTGAATCCCTCTCCTCTTCTACAAACCAACGCTAGTCAGGCGAGACCAACAGCTGCTCTACCCTACAAAGGAGAACAGCTTCAAGAAAAGGGCAAGAGGGTCCCAATTCAGAAAGGGCTCTGAGCTGTTGGGCCAAGCCTGTGTCTTAAAGGAGGAAATAATAATTACTGTTCTCTAAGTAAAGGGAAAAAAATGTTACACAGGTTGCCCCTTGAATGAGCACCCTTGTGTTTGGCTGCACTGTTATGTGAAGCCTAAAAATGTCTCCTGGCTCAGGTCTCAGAGGTGAACAGAAGAGGTTGTATATCATGATAGAGACCAGGCATAGGCTACTGCAGAGCTACTGTGTGTCATGACACAGGGACACCTGGGCTTGAGTAGAGATGACAGCCAGGTGCTTAGGGAATGAGCCTTAGGAAAAAAGACTCGTAACTACTGGGTTAACATAACTAAAACATAGGCTTGCTGGGCACTATGAGCAACAGGACATGGAGATCACAGTGTGCATAACAGGAAATGTGGTAGAAACTGAAAAGAAAAATTCATACAGCGTGAATTGAGGATCCTTTCAGGTATACGACTGACAAGGATGCTGTTTTAGCATGATGTGATATGCAGTACATTAGTGGCCAATAAAAGCAGACTCAGAGTTTAAAGAAATCTAGAAACCAAAGGGAGTATTTTCCCTTGTTAAAAAAAACAACAACATTTTCTAAACCAGCCAACTGTGAGCATCACAGCTGTGGTTAGAAAGGTGCACAGGGAGGGTATTTATGTCCCTGAATGTGCACTGAATAAGGACCAGCAGCTGGGGTTTTGCTGTACCAGAGTTCACTGGAGACCACTCTGCCCTGAGGAATTCACATGTGGTGACAGTTCTTCCTGCTACCACTTTGAGAACGGGAGATGAAGTGAAATGCTCAAGAGCATGGGGAGAACCTGTGACAATTGAGGCTAAACCCCATGTTTGAATCCCCATCTAGGACCTATGCACTAAAAACATCCCTCTTCTCTCTTGAAATCTTAAGAAATGTGGCCAGAGCCCTCAGAAGCGTGGCAGTGCTGTAAATTAAACATATGGCAGACAGTTAACAACTGTCTGCGTTGGAGAGGAGCACAGCTGTCAGACACACGAGAGCAACCCTAATAAATCTGTCTCCAGGAGACAAGGGGAAGAAGAATCCTTTCAAGGAACTGTGATATTAGACCTTTTCCATCTCCCTGGGTGTCAGAAGGAGATTAGTTATGCAATTAAAGAAACAAAAGCCCTCTTTCTTCCCCTTAAACGCACAAAGGCTATAACTCTGTAACACAATGCAGGGTCAGGCACGGATACCAGCACTGGCTCATTAGTGGGGCTGTCGCTGAGCTCAATTATCTGCATCTCCACTTTATGCCATGTGCACACACCGAAGTGACACCAGCGAGCGGTAACTGCTCAGATCTGCTGCCCCCATCCTGCTTTTGGCAGAGATTTCTGTGGGGTTTCTGAAAGATTTGCTGTGGCCTATGTCAGTCAGTGGCCATGCTTGATTTTTTTTGTGGGTCTGTTGCCACTGTGGTGATACTCAGAAGGCAACTGGGATTAAACTCAAGCAATTTAACCCTTCCCCTTGCATAGATTGGTGTCACCTGTAAGCACTCAAGGTCACCTGTGATTCAGGACTACTAAGGTGGTAGGCTTTTCCAAAAAGAGAAATAAGATCTGCTCTATCACACGAGGAGTACCTCTGGGCACTTTTCCCTAAAAAAAAGAAATTTGCAGCTTTTTCTGACTCTCTGTTGTATCTTGATTGTTCTTTTTTCTTTTTCCTCAGCTGATTGAGCTATGTTCTTGTGGAGAAGACATGATAAACTACCGGGACTTCCTTAGAGCCTTCCCCTCGTGAACTTTGCCCGGAAGCCGAAGCACAAGACCAGCAATAAAATTCTTAGCTGATTTGAAGACATTGTACTTCCAAAAGGGTGCTCTAGTCCTCACCTTTCCTTCACTCACTCTCTCCCTTCCATCCTCACCAGAGCCAGCTCATTTCACCCTCACCTTGTTAACTTTTTTTCTTTCCAAACCTCTCCCTGCCCATTTTGCCACCACCAAACTCAACCTCACAACTGCTGGATATTGAAATGAAACTCACAGTGATAACCATGCTAGATTTCTCTTACAGAGTCAAAATGGGCCTTTCACCTTCAAGCAGTGAAGACTGCCAGTTTAAATTGTTATTTGCATTGCAAGAAGATCTAAGAGCCCTGCCATGGACCACGATAAACTCATGTTTGCTAGTCTGAATGTAAGCAAATCAAGCACAGCTGCTATAAGTGTTACTAAATCTCCTTTAAATAAAAGTACCTCAATGGCTAGAATAGCTAAGCATTAAAATGAGGGTAAGAAAATCCCACAAAACAGTGATTCTGGGTTTACTTGAAATGGAGTGGCGAGTTTAGCTCTCGCAGACCTATGGAGATAGCAGGGGTCTGTACACAAATCTGCTGACAGCACCTTTGCATTTTTTAACAACAGGTTGGGAGAATGGTTTTCGGACTGAGATACCATCTAAACCCATCTTATGCAACCTATCAAGGTATTGCCATTGAGCAAATATGAAAGGCAGCTACCGAGCACACAGCAGAGAACAAAGCTCTTGGAAACAAAATGCTTCTTAAAATCAGCTTTTGTGCTGTGGATTCCCACTTCCCCTCAGACAGCTCCCTCCTGCCTGCCCTTGCTGGGAAAGGTCATCGCTCTTCTCTTCTGGGCCTGGTTTGTGCTGCTGCTCACACTGACCAAGAATCGCTCCAGCTTGCTCAGGTCCACCTAGGATTTCAAAGCACAGCTTGGCATTGCTTGAGGTGCCTTCCGAGCAGCAGCTGACAAGGGCTAACTGCTAAAGGCCACCTTAATCAGCTTTTCCGGGGACCAAGACTTGCAGATGAAATTACCAGAGCTGTAGGCTGTAGAAAACAAAGTCAGAAACCGTTTTCTGCACATGCTATGAAACTGTAACCTAATACTCAGCCAAATCACGTAGCATGCCGGGGCCAGCTGCAGAAAGTATACAGTTTAGTTCACCATGAAGTATGCACCTAAACCACATCAGATAAATCATATCCTCCAAATGCCCTTATTCTCCACTCCCAGCAATGGAGGCAGCCACGGATAACTAACTCAGAAGCAGCTGCCTATGCTGTAGATGTGGGAAATGCAAGGAGATGGACCCCAGCTGTGGGGAACACGAGGACCCAATATGCCGCACCCAGGGGAACAGAATAATCTGGTATGGCAGGAGAGACACCAGTACAATGCATCGCAGCCTGCTTTGGAAATGCATACAGAGTGATAAAGCATCAGTGGACAGCAGCAATGGAAGAATCTATGCCTTTTATTTATTTATTTCAGAAAAATACTTTTGTTGAGTGTATCACAAAAGTCATTTAACAACAAACAACAACAAACAAAATCCGTACAAAACCTGAAGTGACAGGAAGAATGAAATGAATGGGATAAAATATCAGAGACTGTTACTTACCCCCACCCCCTCCAAAATTCGGAAAGTTGCACTAAAGCATAAATATGGAAGAACAGAAATTTTCCTCGAGTTCCTTTGCTAAAGTTTGGTCCATCAAGATCAAACATATTCAAAGAAAAACTATGTGCCTCTGCCTGGCTTTTACTACAGCCACTCTTCCCCACACACAACCCCAAGGCAAAGTAACAAACCTCAGTTAGAGTCTAAAGCCTGCCAAACCATCTATTACACGCTCACGAAGTCTACCAAAAGGCTGGAAATCAAACCCCATCACCTTCATCTACTGTTGACACAAGTGGGGGGTCCATCTACCAATATTTCACCTAAGGCAAGAGGCAGAGGCTGCTGTAAACCCCCACGCACTGCAGGAAAGTACCTACAGGCTTCAAGAGTCACTTGGAGGCAAGGGGGAGCCATCCTAGTGTAGTCATTCTTCCCTCCAACCAGGAAGCCTACCAAAAATACATTTCAAAATGGTGAGTGAAGGGTAAGAGGACCTACAGGGGAACTGGAACTTTGTCTTCTTTACTACTAACCCAAACACAGTCAGAAAGAAGAAAGAATCCTAAACAAACAAACAAAAAACCCGCAACTGTAATGCCCCATAAGTCACTCAAAAATTACATGTGAAATGCTACATCTGTTCTTCCTCTGCCCCTTTCTCTTCCCAAGCCCATTCCGCAACTATCTAAGACCAAAAGAGAGAACTACTGCCAGCATTTCCCAGCTCTTCTAGGCTAGGACAGGAAAACACTATGCTTCACACCAAAAATGACAGACTACTCAATCCCCAACCTTCTTGGATTGGATAATGGACATGGACTACAAAAACAGCCTCAAGCCCACAGGAAGGGTGCAAGCTCCTCCTTGGGGTTAGGTCTTTTTTGGAGAAGACACAGGGCTTGACAAGATGGGGCACCAGAAGAGCACCCACACAAGGAAAGTGGGCTCTCAGCATCTTTGTATGCAGAGTGGTCCAGGAAAGACTGACCACTGAAGGCTTGCAATGAAAATACTCCATCTGGGACAGAAAAAGCTCTTTGGGCTGAAGAGAAGGCTCGGTGTGCTGAGAAATGACGCGGACACAGAAGCAGTTACTGTGGGCTTGTAGCCGAGGGATGGTGCTCGCACTACAAGACAGAGAGGGAAGCAGCCTGTGGCAGCCCCTCTGATGGAGGGTGGATTGCAGACCCCTGGGATGACAGCACAGATTGCCTTGAAGCAAAGGCTCAGCTCAAAAAACCACCTCAGACCCAGGGATCCTGCCACGTTTGGGTACAACGGGAGAAGGATGGGGATTTCTGAGGACTAAAGACAGCGGTGGGCAAAAAAGCCCCATCATCTATAGGTGTAAAAAAGAACACATGGAAATGCTTCCAAAACAAACTGTCCCTTTTACTGGTAGCTCTAACAACAGCAACAAAAAAAGAAAACAAAAAAAACCCACATAAATGTAGCATATGTTGTACATAGATTGTAAAGAGGGAGGGCGTTCAGCTACTGATCTACTACACAGATCAAGCGTACGAGAGACTACATGACAACATAAGGCACTTGGGCTACACAGCATAATTAGCTACTTTATGAAGACGTAGGATTGTGCACGTGGAGAAGCTGCCTGAAGTGAAGCAGGCAGGAGGAGGAACCGTTCAGCAGCCGTTTTCTGGGGGGACTGTATGTGTCACCTGCTCATAGAGCCAACACCTCAGCTGCTGCCAGGCACTGGCTTTGCAGAAAGGACCGGCTGATGCTCTGCAGAGATGCTGGCCACCAATCGCTTTTGGAGGGCTCGTGGCAGTAGATGGCTGGGGATGGGAAGAGGCAGGAGAAAGGAAAAACCTCTCACACTGGACCTTTTCCACATCCTCTCTAATATAAAGCTCTTTTCCCTGCCTCTCATCACGTTGCACTGCAGGTACTGTTGCTGCCTCTGAGCTGCGAGGTGTTTTATCGACCCATCATGGGATACAAGGAGCAATTGCAAGATGCCACCAAGGGCTCTGCTCCAAAGTCTCCTTCCTCAGTTTCCCTGAAAAAGGGGGGATCCCTCTCCCAGAGTGCTGCTGACATCCCTCGTTTGACACTCAGAGGTCGTGGGGATGGCGGGACAAGTGGAATTTGACCAATTGTCCTCGTGTCCCTGCACATTTTCTTGTTCTGGTGCCCAGCATTAGCTGGGGTCAACAAGGAGAAGGGGAGGAAGAAAAGACACCTCCAGAAAGAGGGAAAAAACCTGACTCAGCACAAAGAGAGGCAGAAAATCAACTGTCACCCGTTCCTCCAAACACGAACAATGTGAAGGACAACTGCGCCAGCCTTGAGCTAGAGTTGTACTCGGAGAAAGCCGGACTTCAGCTGCCCGAAAGGGGCACGCTAAGGATCACACATTTCCCTCACCCGCGGGGAAGGTGGACCTCAACCCTGGATTGCGTATCGAGGAGCACCCCAGCTCCTCACAACCCTGCGTCCCCTCTTCTCGCCCAGCCGCGGGAGCGCACCACTCGCCTGTTCCTGCTGTGGCAAAGCAGAACTAAAGCTACAGCTGGCTTTGCTGCACAAGAGGCACCAACAGCAAAGCCCAGCTACCGAAACTGCCCTGGAGGAGAGCTGTGGGGTGGGAGATGCCCATCTACTGCACACCTACCACATCTAGACTGGTGCATGGCACCCCAAAGCTCAGCAAGCTGGCGCTGACCCCCAGAACTCTGGGCAGGAGATGCTGCTCCCCAGCAAAGAGGCAGCGGGGGACTGAGCTGGTGGGGCACCCACAATGTCCTGCCCAGCGCGCACAGGTGGCAGTGGGCAGAAGCAAGAGGGAAAAGTGGTCTGCAGCAACAGATGGCCTCTGAGGTAGATTTGAGACAACTCCATCTGCCAACAGCTACGTGTCACAGGTCAGGCTTTTCCTTAAACGCCAGCTGCTCCTTGCAGCCCCGGCTTTCTTCCCCTTCCCTGTCACCTCATTCACAGCTCAGAAAAGGATGAAGGGGCTAGGTTTTCTGGAAGAAACCCTGCATTTGATAGCACCTTGGGTGGATACAAGGTCTGTATCCTTTGGAAACAAAAGAGTGAAGCTGGTGGCTGCCAATGGCATGGCTGGACTGGTACGGTAGGGATGAGGAAGGCGAAGGTGACAGCACAAGGGGCACAGTCCCACTGATGCAAAAACCCTTTGCAGCAGCTAGTTTGTCATCTGGACATGGTCATAAGCCATGAGAACACCAGATCCATGAGAAACACACAGGCTGGCAAAGGGCTTGGGCTAACAGGTGCCAGGCCAGTGCTCAGAGCGGGGCAGGACTCAAGGTTTCCCATGGACCTGAGGATGCTGCTGCCCCACGACAAGGCACTGTGAGCTGCAGAGCCCTGAGCCCAGCTCTTGGGGCTGGGAGGTCCAGAACAACTACAGGGCAGCTCACCTCCTGCAGCCAAGAGGGACCCAGCTGTACCAGAAGAGCTGGGGCAAGCAAAGGCAAGGAGATGAGTCCTATATGAAGAGGGAAATTCTGTCCCTTCTCTGCTGCCCCACTCTCCAAATACCAGGGGTCCACCATGAGACAAGATATGGTTGAGGTTCCTCCCTCAAACCCTCGTCTCTATTTGCAGCACCACCATCCCGTGGCACTCGCCAAGCACTGGCCAGATGTGCCCCAGGAGAGGCAACCCTCACCTGAAAGCATCTCTGAGCCTCCAGGTCACAGGGCCCCAGCACATCCCCCCAGGAGCCTGTTTCCATAACAGACACGTGGTGCCTTCAAGCTGCCATGGCCCTGACCCCAAGGCTCAGGGAAGAACCACGGAGAGAGGTGAAGAACATGATGCAAAGAAAAAAAAGGATTGTTTGGAACCATCTACGATGCGTTTGTAACAAGAATCCAAAGTAACCAAACACTAACATAGAAAAGAAAAAAAAATTGCACGCTGATTTAGGATGAAACAGAGGAAGGGAAAACCAGGAGGGGTGGAAAAGGCTCCTACAAGGGGAAGGGAGCAGGGTAAAGGGATCTTTTTGGTTTTATTGCAAATGGTTCAAGAGAGTAAGAAAGGAAGGGAGGAGAGCGAGAGACACCTTGGGATGATGATCGGCTTCCAAACTGTTCGAGACGACGCTCGTGAGGACCGGGAGGAGGAGCAGCTGCTTAGTCCTGGTATCTCGCCCTCCTCCCCAGGAGACAAACCTTGGCTACTACGGCGATTTCAGCTTCTTGGTTCGTGGCGAGGTGCCGTTCTCTGCTTTTATCACTCCGTTTTCATGGTAACCTGGGGATGGAAAGAGAAAACCTTGTCCCTACATAGGCCAAAATCTTAACCCTTCTGGGGCTGACCCATAGATATGGAGAAAACCACCACTGCAGGATGATGCTGCTGGAGACCCCCAGGCTTAATGCGGAGGGACAGAAGGCACCACCACAGCATCACCTGCACAGGAAGCAGCCCATAATGTCAGCCCTGGCACTCACCCGAGTCCCTCTTGAGCGGCTTGGCTTGCTGCTTGGCGCCGGTGGTGGCGGTGGTGGCTCGCTTTCGGCTGCTCTGCTCGTTCCAGTACTCTCGCCAGCGCCGCAGCTGCAGGTGAATGAAGCGCCACATCACCGAGGCCTGGAAGAGGCACACCAACAGCAGCACACTCATTCTGGTAGGGGCGGAGAAGAGGCAGGCTGAGAACAGAGGAACGAGGCCACCACCAGCCCAGACTTTTGCCCACACCAGGACCAGTGGCCGAGGTCCCCCTGGGCAGCTGCACCAAGCACTGGAGGCTGGCGCCATCCCTGTGGCCACCATCTCTGCTTTCTGTCATCCCCTCAGCTCAGGACCTTGCCCTCCCCACTAAGAAGCTCTCAGGTGCTCAGAGCATTGCTAACTCTTAAGACTTTAGGGCAGGAATGGATGAATAGGATGATCTCAACCAGCACTGCCCAAAACACAGTCTGCACGGTCAAGGTAAGACATCCTCAGCTGCTCTGTACAACTAAAAGGTGGTTGGAAAGGAGATAAAGAAGCCCTTCAAATCCTCAGCTGTGCCAGTAGTCCATAGCTCCAAAAAGCTTGGCCACGACCAGGAACGTGTCCGAGCAACTTCTGAACTGAACCTACAACTGCTGTATGGGCGAGAAAGGCCCCAAGTCTTGACAGACTGCAAAGCATAAGGAACCCATCCCATCCTCTGCTTCCCACGTCAACAGGCAGCAAAACATGTCCAAGCAGAAGAGAAAACGCCTTTTCATTGCCCACATCCACGTAAGTGCAGTTACAGGTGCAGAAGGGAAACTGTGCAAGCCTTTCTCTAAGGCTTTATAACTTTCTCATGCTTTATAACTTCACTCAATGAGCAATTTACTTGCTGGCTTTTCCCTTCTGTTGTGGCTCCATATCCTTTAACCCCTCCTCGCTCCCTCCGCACCCTCTTATCTCACTAGGACCTTCCCTGAAGACAACCCGGATGAGATCCCTGCTGGCATTTCCAAACTCAGCAAAACCCACCTTGAGATAACACAACCAAGGGAGATACAGTAGGGAACATTCCTACCTGAAGAGGATATTGTTGAAGAGAAAGCTGAAGACGTTCCCTCTCTCGGAGTCGAGGGCCTGGCTCTCCACCCGCGGCAGCCCGAAGCCGATGACCAGGATGTAAAGGGTGAGGGTGAAGAGCCTGGTGACCACGAACACGACAGCCCAGACGTTAAACCTGCAGAAGGGCAAGCAGAGGTGTTGGCAGGAGCAGCCTCCAGCGCTGAGCTGGAAGGTGAAAAGGAGCCCTCCCGTCACACTGACGGCTCTCCTGGGCACCGGAGGATGGTAGCCATGGCCAGCTCGCCTGCTTACAGCTTCTCGTTGTTCTCATCTGTGAAGCAGACCAGCCGGGCCATGTGGAAGAAGAATTCGGCTAAGTACTGTAGCAGCAAGAGGATCAGCCCCAAGCGTGTTAAGCTAGGAGGAAAAAGAAAGAAAAAAGCATCACTGAGCTGGTCAACCTCGGTCCTTCAGATCCAGTGACAGCATCACCCCTGCCATCCCTGAGCTGCAGCACCAGCCCAAAGCTGGACCTCTCCACAGTAGCTGAGGTAGGACTGCAAGGAAGAAAAGGCCTGTTCCCAAAACATCACAGAATGGTTTGGGTGGGAAGGGACCTCAAAGTTCCCCCAGTCCCACCCCTGCCATGGGCAGGGACACCTCCACCAGCCCAGGCTGCTCCAAGCCCTGTCCAACGTGGCCTTGGGCACTGTCAACTGTGTCAACTGGCACCCGCAGCTTCTCTGGGCAACCTGGGCCTCACCACCCTCATAGCAAAGAATTTCCTCCTAATGTCCAACTCAAAGCCACTTCCTTCCAGTTTAAAGTTTTATTCCCTTTAAGCCCCCAGCCCCATTGAGGCTTCTCAGATCACTCGCACTGCAAAAGGACCTGCAGGATGGGACATCAAGGCAGCCGACTCACTTGAGGAGGTACGCGCCGGCGATGTGCACCAGGTAGAGCGCGATGCACCGCAGCTGGCGGGGGATCTCCTCCTGGCAGGGGTAGAAAGCTGTGTTAACCCCTCGTCCCTTTTTGCCCATCCTCTCCCAAACCTTGCTTTTCCCTAAAGCAGGTGGTCAAACCACCTTGAGCATCCTCAGGGCGCGTGGGAGCACCCACCTGGCTCTCACCTTGCGAACTTTTTGGAAGTAGAGCTCCGGCAGGGCATGCAGCCAGTACGCCAGCTGGCACAGGTAGAAAAACTTCACCTGGAACCTGAAACGCAGGGATGAGCTGTGTGAGCCAGCCTGGGGCATGGCAAAACACCAAGGGCCCAGGCACCAGGGGAGGTGTCTGGCCACACAGCACCAGGCAGTCCCTCTACCACTTTGAAGCCACAGGATGTAGGAGACATCATTTCTGGACTGAAATTATATGTTGAGCTGAGCTAGCCACACCTGGAGTTTATCCAGATGCTTGTGCCATGCTCTCAGCAAACCTCACTCTTGCCAAAAACCAAGAAGGGAGGATTATCCCCCACTTTATTCCTACTATGAAAAATAAACAGCAAAGCAACTTGCACAAGGTGATAGCTGCCATGATGAGTATCCAAGCCCACAGGTGAAAGAAACCCCCTGGGAACACCCTCCCTGGGGTCACAAAGGAGATGTCCACCATCCCCCGGGACCTCACTGCAGTGTCCTTGCTGCAGGGTGCATGCAAAGGGTGCTGTGCTGTCAGCACCCTGCTCCCAGCCACAGGAAAAACCATAGAGAGGAAGGAAGCGGTCAGCCCAAGAACAAGATGCCCTTGCGAGTGCTTACGGAAGATAAACATGGGGGTAGTTTTCCCACAAACTCCGGGGGTTTGATATGTATCCTTCCTGAAAAAGAGAAAAGATGCAAGCCTTCAGCAAAAAGAGATGGGCAGCACATGGTCACAATGGGGTAATGCTACAGCAAAACGAGGAGCTGGGGATGACAGCCAAGTCCTTTCAGCCTGCAGTAACAAATGTGTACCCTGCACAAGCCAGGACTCGGCTCTCCAAATCTCAGCCACATTTATGGGTCTCTAGCACCCCAATCAAGTCTCATGAGGCCTCCACATTTGGGGTTGAGAGCTGCTTGCTTGGTGGCACAGGCGGCCCCAAGCTCAGGATGGGATGGTTTGGGTAACGTAAGAGGGATGCTCTGGAGGCGTGGGGGCGAGATGCCAGTACCACGGCTACCAGCAACTGTGCACATGGTCCAGAGGTGCTGCTTCCCCACAGGCATTTCCAGTCTGAGTATCACTTAAGCAAAATGAAGTACTTCTGAAGAGAAAGGGGAACAGAAAACGCCTTCAAGAATAATTTACTATGCAATGCAGAGTTTAATTTGCCACTGCCTGCACTCCCCTACAGCCTCCTACATTATGCTCGTGGGGCTGATTACAGGACAGGGCTCCCTTCTCGTTCCACGGTTGCACAGCTCCTGCCACAGCGGTGCTGCACTGGGCTTTGCAAAGAGCTGTTGGCGTGGAAAACTCACCCTGCCCAGGACCAATCTGTCACCATTGCGCATTCCTTGTCTGCCCTAAACCCCTTTTCTTGGCCTCCATGGATTTGCCAAAGCTTTCCTCCCAGCTGGACCTCAATGGCCACAGATAGTGAAGCATCGCCACCACTTCACACTGCCAAAACAGTTGGATCTCTCCAAAGATCTTCCTCCTTAGCATAAAACACTCTCACTCCGAATTTTTCTCCCAGCAGTCTTGGGTTGAAACGTCCCCAGTGCAACCCAAGGTGTGGTGTGGTTTCCTTGCTCTCAGCATTCCCCTCACCACCAGGCTCACCAAGAGAGGGATCACAAATATCTGCACATTCACCCAACACCTCTGTAAGGGAGATTCAAAAACCCCAAGGCACTTGAAACGTCCCCAGTGCAACCCAAGGTGTGGTGTGGTTTCCTTGCTCTCAGCATTCCCCTCACCACCAGCTCACCAAGAGAGGGATCACAAACATCTGCACATTCACCCAACATCTCTCTAAGGGGCATTCAAAAACTCCAAGGCACTGAACCCAAATGAGGAGGAAAATAAGGCTGAGAAAGACAGCAAGTCCCAGAGCAGCAGATGGAAATAACAGGGCCAGGCAGGATTGCTGGGGTCTAACTCCAAAAATATATTTTACAGCCCATTTGCTTGTTCCTCGCATGAAGTAGGAGAAGGATGTCCTTACTTGAAAAACTAAAATTGCTGAAATGTCCCCATCTTGGCCCAGGGGCTGGCTGGGCCAGCTGTTGTTGGGGTTTTGCGCACCAGAAACCCCAAATCCCACCCAGGGAACCCAAAACCCAGCCAGTCCCGTGCCTTACCGTCACCACGACGTACAAGCACCAAATTACGGAGGTGAAGTGGAAGGTGACCAGCTGTCCCGATTCATTGAACTTGCTGTGTTTGACCTTGGAGAGGTGGAGACGCCTGTTGATTTTCTGGGAAAGAGCAGAGGGAGAGAAAAGGAACAAGAAACCATGAGCCACTGGGTCAGCAACTCTCCCTACTCCTCCTCCTCCCCATCCCAAGCAGCCCCCAGAGATGAGGGTTCACTCATCACCGCCTCAACCCCCAGACCACCCCCAGAACAGCATTTAACTGCAGCAGGACTACACTGTCCCATGGTACTTGAGGTATTTTGGGGACCCAAGACACCAAGCAGCAGCACTCACGTCCAGGGCGTACTCCTGCACCACCGCGTGCAGGATGATGGCGATGAAGATGTAGAAGAGGATGGTGAGCAAGTCCTTCAGCCCGTAGTGATAGTGGACCAGCTCCCCATCTGCAAAGAGACCAGATCGTGGGTCAAATGCCCCTGACCCAAACGGCTTCTCTCTCACCCCTAAAAGCTGCTGAAGAAGGATTCAGCTCCCTAAATACAGACTCCTTACACTATTAAGAGATCTGAAACAGGGCCAGTGCATGAGAAATAAGACCCATGGGAGGTCTTGCTCTTCTAGAGCAACAGGAGACCAAACAGCACCCAAAATACCCCAGACGCCCCCATTTAGGCAACTATTTGCAGCCCTGCAGCTTATGAGGAAGAAGCAGAGTCAGGAATGCTGTTGCTCTCAAGGCACATTGCAGAAAACACTGTCACGAGTAGCTGCTGCTCTCCCTTACCCTGATCCTGACCATTCTTCCCTAATATCAGTGCTGGGAAGCGATTCGTCTGTCATCAACCCTGCTTGCCCTTGAACTAAGCTTCAGTCCGAATTGCTAAGATTTGAGGTCCATGAACAAGGTTTGAATGGGATTTATGAAAACACTTGGAGTAGGGATGTGAAAAAACTCGATCCTTTGGAGCCCCCCAGCTGGGTGCTGTGCAAACCCAGAGGCAGAAACGTTCCCTGTACCACAGAAAATGCAAGATAAAAGAATTGCAAGGCTAAAGAAAATAACATTATGCAGGTGTGTGACTGCTCTGCCCCCTCTGTTCTCTCTAGGGCATTTGGGAAGCTGCTCCAGCAGGAGCTGTGTGCGTGTGAGATCTACCAACTGCCAGGCAACAGCATCCTTGTTGCGATGGGACATGAAACAGCCTTGGAAAAATTCAGGAGAGCAATAACCCCCATCTGAGCAACCTCGCTGCACCAAAGTCTCTCCCCACAGCCTCTCCTAGCTCATGCCCTATATTGATACCCCAAAATCTGGTCCTAGTGAGATGGTTTTGTGTCCTCCTGGGATTTCTGGTAGCAGGAAAGAATAAATCACTTGACGGCAGCGGAAGCTGTCTGGACTGCGCCAGAGTGGAGCGCGGGCCACAATTTAATCTGGAAGCTGGGTGATCTCTTCAACCGTGACATCCAAAGATTTTAAGGGCAGACCTTTTATCTTCCGCTTGTCTGCCTCATCCAAGTTTCACTAATCACAACCACCCGGCTCTTCCCTTGGATGATTACTCAAACATTTCTAATTAACTGTAGTTTTTCTGCCACCGAACCAGGCTCTGTGCCCGGGGCGTTTGGCTCATCCCAGGGCTTTACCCAAATCACCTCCTGCTGCCTCCACGCCAGAGCCCACACCACTGCCAGCCTCAGAGGAGCTCTAGGCTAAGAGGCAGCAACTCACAGCCAAAATACAGACCCCAAACCTCCAGCTGCCTCCTGGCTGGGAGCTGGAGCACATCCTCTGGTCCATGGGGCTCGGACCTGTGCCAATTTGGAGCATCCTTGAATTACTCAGGACCACAAGCTGCCTGGAGCAGGGATGCTGTGCACCATGTGCATCTCCACACCCTCACCCTGTGCCATCCCCGATAAATAAAGCCAGACGGGAACTACCTGCGCAGCCCCCGCCGCTTAGCAAAGAGCTAAATTCAATCCCTCCTGCTCCTCGGCAGGGCGCTGAGCTGCTCTGGGCACGCAACCAGGCAATTCGATCTTGCCTGGCCAGGCTTGGAGGAGGATCCTCACCCTGCAAAGTGCACCGAGCAGCCTGACCACAGCAGAAACAGGGCAGAGAGCAAGCCCTAAAGCCCTCTCAGAAAGCATTTCTTCCCAAACCCAGCAGCATGAGGGCTGGCAGACACGACCAGCATGCTCCGAGACTCTCAAATGTTGTTTTTCTCCCACATTTCTTATTTTTAAAGTCTCCTTTACTATCAGACGAGGGCCTGGGCTGTGTGCATTGGTAGAGGGTGAGCCCAGGGCAGCTGGCAGCGAGGGTTTAGGGTGACTCGACCCTCCCCTTGGGGTGTCTGTGGCAGCAGCATCTCTTACCTGCTGTAGGCACGCTAATGTTATACTGAGGTAAGATAAAGAGGAAGGCAGTCTTGGCTGAAACCTGTTAAAAGAAATAAAAGCAAATCAGTTGTTGAATCCGTTCCTCTGCCACCATTTACTCCCTTTTTCCTACCATGCTGGGAAAGGCAAATCATCCAGGGAGATGTGCAGGCACCGGCTTCACTCGCAGAAACGCCTTTCAACCAGGGGATTGCTAGGGAAGAGGTTTGGGAAGGAGAAAAGGGTGAATAAAAGAGGGAAAGGCCTGAAAAAGCAAATGCCTGATGGGGGAAGGTCCTCACTGCCTCTCGAGGACGAGCATCCCTCCAGTAGCATGGAGCATCATTACGTGTGACCTGCTGCTTGGGGGACACTGGGAGCCTGACCCAGCAGGTCGTTTGTGTTAATTAAAACCATTCCTCATTACAATCTGCTCTGGGCAGCCATGCTGGAAGCCCGGCCTGGGTAGGGATGGCAGCACTCAGCACTCGAGCAAGCTCAGAGGTTGCAAAACACCACGGGCTACACATAGATGTATCCCCTGCACCTTTTTGGAGACTCTTCCAGTAGCATCAACCATGGGACTGGTGAGGCTGGATGCCTTTAGAGACCACCCAGGTGCTCAAGAGGGTCCCACAGGGCAATGGAAAAGCAGCTTAGGCAAAAGAGCAGAACCCTGTGCTGGCCATGCATGAGATCCCAGCCGTGCATCCAGCATCACAGGCTGGTCCAGAAATGGAAAACCAAAAAAGCCTGGGATCAGGCTTCAGGTCCCCTACGAACCAAGGCTGTGCTGCTTGCTTTCCCTTAGCTGCTTTTAATTCAAGGGAACGATCCCTGCAGCAGCAAAGCAGGAGGCTTCACAGTGCTGGGGCAGAGACGAGCATCCCATTCTGGTCCATCTGCAGGATGCCCCAAGCAGTATCTCTGAGACTGATGCACAAGGCCACAGCAAAACCCAGTGCACAGATGTCCTGGCACCAAACAGGCCTTCATCCTGTCCAGGCCTTCATCCCATCCAGCCCCACACCAGCAGCAGGTCACCAGAGATGTTTACCTTCCCAACGGCTCCTCAGCCACCCCTCCAAGTGCCCAGCCTCATACACCACCAGTCCCAAAAAATCCCGTGCCTGTTGGGACACCGATGGATAAAAGCTGCATTTCACATGGATGTCACTGCAACCACTTCAGAGCTTTGGGCTATTAAAAAGCCATCTGGAAATATTTTTTTATGTCTTATGGGACACAGGTGGGGGGAACGATGACACAGGGGCTTTGTCAAGCGTTCCCATCCCGCCCCCATAAGCACTGAGCAACCGGACGGCAGCTCCGCTCTGCCGCTGCAGGCAGCATTGCCCTTGTAGCAAACTCCACAGGTTGTTTTCATGATGTTTAGGGACTTTTATTTCCCCCACTTAAAAAAAGAAATCCCACATGTTACACTCTGCCTGTGGAGGAGTAGATGCGAGAAGCACGAGGGAGATGGAGATCACGGGCAAAGTTTGGGGTGGTAATGGAAAAAGCGCATCGCCTGGCCTCAAGCTGGCTTCAGGAGACATTTCTGGCTTTTGGAAGCCTCGCTGTCTGGGAAAGTGAAGTTGCTTCATCCCGGAGCGGTACAGCACAACCAGAACCTGGACCTTACATCCAAACCTCGTCATGAGCTGGTGCAGGACATGAAACAAATGCATGGCCGTGATGCTGCAGGGACAGGCAGTCATGTCATGGATGTGCCAATGGCAGCAGGCACTGAAGGTTTCACACCCTAACCCAGCACCTGGCTGACATCCAGGGGTGTAAACAGCTGGAAATGAAGCACCATCTCCAGATGAAGCTTCCTAACCTGCTGCAGGGGCTATAAGCCAGACTTGTGGGTCCGAGAAAATTACCCCGGAGCATCTCTGTGGTGGGGAGCAATGCCTGCATGGTGCTCAGCCCCAACATGATTTGCAAGGACTCTCCTAAATCTTCTTTTCTAGAGGGCCTGGTAGGAAGGTCTCCTCCAACCACTCAAGGACCAAGCAATGCTTTGTCCCATCTCCACACCTGCCTTTGGTTCCCATGGGTCAGAAGAAACACAAGAAACATCGCACAAGAAACCCAGAATAATGCACATATCATCCAGCTTAGCTCTGTCCTCCAAAATTCACCACCTACGAGGCCACCGGGCTCCTGATCACTCCCCACACCCTTGGCTGAGTCAGCTCCAGCTCCAATCCACCGCCATGAGGACATCTCAGTTCAGATGGGCAAAGAGTCTCCATTTCCAGCAGCTGAGGCAGATGGAGCACGAAGAATCAGCTTGAGCAGGACACTGGTGACATCTCTCCACCCTTGAAGATGAAGGTCCACAGAGGGATCCACATCTTTTTGTCAATGCTCACAACACACCCCTTACTGGCAGACACAGAGGGACAGGTGACTTGACTGAGGATGTAGCTGAGCTCCATTAAGACAACACCAGGCTCTAAAATCTCACGCTGCAGCTGTAACCCCCACAGCACATCCTCAACCACATCAACTGGGAGCACCCATGGTGCACCCACTGAAAACGGGTAACACTTGAACCGTGACATCCAGCAACACCACCTGCCCTGCAAGGCAGAAACCAGGTTCCCTTGGCTCGGGAAGGGGTGATGAGCATTGAGGATGGCAAAGCTTTAGAGCTCGCACCAAGTGTTTCACAGGCAGCCAGAGAAAGGAGAAGTTTGTAATGGGAAGAGCAACGTGAGGATTATTCAGAGGCACGAGACGCTTGCTGTCCGTTTGCTCTGCAACAAGATGCGGGTATGGGAACAGCAGCTCCAGGGCAATGAGCAGAGCTGGAGCTGCCACAGAATTGCTGCAGGCAGGGGCAGAATTGGGCCTCTGCAGGTATTATTATAATATTTTTTTAGATATGCTGTGAGGCCACCTCCTCCATCAGGACCATATAGGAAAGGCTGTATATTCCTCATTCACTCCCTGCCCTGCATTAAGGGCACCTCCATACAACCCACCACTGCCCAAGAAGGTGAGGGAGATGCTCCTCATCCCAGCCTCATCCATGAGAGACGTGCCTGAACCAGCTGAATTTGGGAAGTTTTTGACCTGAGGGCTCTCTACAGCCATGCAGGGGCAACAGCATCTTCAGCAGCGAGTGGGTTTTTGGTGATTAACAACACTAATTTGGGAACCAAAGGGCAGCTGGATAGCAAAGAGGCAAAACCCAATGCGTCCACCAAGACCTGTGATGCTCAGAGTAGTTGGGACAAGGTTTGGGCTGTTTCTCACAGAGCAACACACTTAGAAATCAAATCAGTGCATCCACCTCGCAGCCCTTGATAGCAGGGGGATAGATAAAGCCAAACAATCCCAGCACTACTATGCATTTACCATGCATCTACTATCCACCACTGTGCATCTACACCCGACAACGCCATGACCAGAAAAATTCACGCTCCCGTTAGCCTGAAGTTTGCTCCCTAATACAAAGCAGCAAAGCTCCCCCCACCCTTTTTAGAAAATGCTGTTCTTCTCCACCATGAAATGCTCTAAGAGTCCAAACCAAAATCCCGATTCCACTTTTGCAAGTGGCTTTTAATAAAACAATAAATCATTCTTTTTACTGCATGCATCCAGGCAGCTTCGTACCTCTCCCAAAATCTACCCGCCCTAGGGCTCAAGCCCTAGCATTTTCAGGAGCAAGGGATCATTTCTGAGCATCCTTTGCAGAGAGGTACCAGGTCACCCCCTGAAATCCAGCTCCCTTCCCAAAAGCCTCAGGCCACAGGGATTTGCAGGGTCCAGTCAGGAGCCCCCAGGCACGCAGCCATCCCCGTGGTCCTGCTTGGGTTAAAACAGCTTGGGAGGAAGGAAGCGGCTCCAAACCTCTGGTGGGGGAGGCTGGGGGAGTTTCTGCAGTCTGAGCCGGGAAAATATTTCCAGGGCTTGAAAAACAACTCAAACTAATTAAAGATAAAATGCTGTCTGAAGGTTTTTCTCACAAATTAGGTTGGGTTTTTTTCCCCCCCCCTCACCAGCCAGAGAAAAGAAAGAAAAACTTGTTGATCCACAGTATGGATTGACACAGGCCCTATATGTAAACTAAAGACCAAACTTTGGACCAAAGCCTTTAAAAGTAAACAGCTGGCTTTGACAAAAGCAGCCCCTCTGCTCCCACAGACACCATTATCATTGCCTCACACTCCCTCCTGTTTATTCCCTTTTTAAAAGCAGACATAAATTCTCTTCTTTTTCCTCTCATTTTTCCACCCTATTGCTCCCCTTCAAGCATTCAGCCCTTAAGCCGCTCGCATGCCTCAGTTTCCACATCTGGCAAAGGCAGGAAGAAGCAGAAACACGCTTTGTTTTCCCTCGTTAGCGACGGGAAGGCCTTAATTTTTTGCAGAGTACTACAGAGGGGAGCAGGGAGGGGAAAGTATATTTAGCAGGAAGCCTGGAAATAGCAGCTCATTCGTCAGCCGCCTTCGTTTGAGAGTGTCACAACCTGGTGTTTGGGAGACCGTGACTCACTGCCATGGCTCCGCGCACGGGGAAAGCCCAGCAAGGGCATGGCATCTCTTATATTATAATGTTTTATAACTTTATTACCATCACCCCATGCATAAGCATCAAGAGCTGTCCTCTGCTTTGTCCCTCAGCTCGCGGCAGCCAGTTCTGGGCATGAAGGAGAAACAAGACTGAGCCTCAGTTTCCCCATCTTACAGAGGTGATGGCTGCAGCTCTAATATAGAATACTCCAATACAGAAAGACCCCCAAACCAGCAACGTATCCCCAAATTCAACCCGTGTGGAGGCTGACACCGTGCACAGGAGCCATGTCAGATGGGACTCGGGTCACTGGGCAGCTGCAGGTTAAACCCAGCTCGGCCTTGGCTTCCTTTTTCTGCAAAACAGGGTGGAAAGTAAAACATGCAAAGTGATTTCTGCACGAGGATGAGAGCACCTGTTTCCCGTTTCTAGACGCAGACACTTAAAATGGTTTGTGACGAAAAAAAAAGGGGAGGTTTTTCTTTCCGGGCTCCAGCTTGCTCATGGACACAGCAGCCACACACATGCTCCAAAATCCCTCCCTGGCACCATGCAGACTGCCCCGGGTGTGTTTTCACACCCCACAGGCTTAGGGCTGGCTGGGAAGGCAGAAAAACCTCCAGTGTCCAGCTCAGGACAGCTCTTTTTTGGAGGAATCCCTCCAATCCCTAGGTTTCCTTCCCTAAACAATACCACGATCACCTTAAACACACACGATACTCCAATAAGCAAGTCGGACACTCCTGCAACACCAACAAACAGCCTCATGCCATGCTCTGTGCTCCCAAATTTGCTTGCTGGAGCCAGGTTGGTGTTCATGGCACAGCCAGCAGCGATGCCAGGCATCAAGTGAGATGTGAACGGCATCTCCATCGCAACTGGTACCCAGTACCCAGTCCCTGCTGCGGAGGAATTACTGGGCTGGGGGAGCCCATTGATCCATGTGGATGGGGAAGAGGTTGTGCGCCTCAAAGGATGCTCAAGGTGCACCTCACGTCGCGTTTTGGGAAGAGGAGACCCACAGCAACCCTCCAACATCATCATGAGCACGGTGCCAGAGCAAGCGAGCACTCAGCTCTCGGGGGCTGCCTGGGAAAAGGTTAAAAATCCCATTTGGAAATCCCCAAAGAAACCCCCCCTGCAGGAAACAGCCTATTGTGAGCAGGACTCCGCCGTTTCCGCTGAGCACGAGCTCAGCCGTGGCCATCAACATTGTGGAAGGTGGGAGAGTGGCAGCGGGGTGGGAAACAGGGATGAGGAGGAGGAGAAGGATGAAGATGAGGAGAAAGGATGGCGATGTCCTCCCCATCATCACAGAGGAGGCGCTGAAAAGGCATCGATAGGCAGAAACATCTGAGCTGCCACCAAAACTCACTGCAGAGGTGGTGCAAATGGACAGGGATGGTTTGGAGGGGTGGGGAAGAGCAGAGCCTGATTTTTCTTCCAGGGGAAGAAAAAGCAGAAGGAAAAACTGAAATAAATAAAATAAACCACAAGGACCAAAGGAGTTGTCCCCAACCTCATGCCAAGCGGAAGATGAGGGCCAAAGGCCACCCCAGCATGGCAAGCGCCGTCTCCCCGGGGTCTGCTGGGCCAGTGGCAGCACCAGCAGGAAACTGCTGCCTCTCAGCAACCAGGGGAGATTTAATTAAAAGACATTTAAAAAAAATCAGAAACGCCACAAAACCCTCCCTGCCACCACCTCCATCACGTTTCAAAACTGCCTTCGGAGCTGTGATCCCAGGTACCACCTCACTGGGATGGGGTTCCCAGCACACAACTGCAGGCACCAACACCCCGAAAAAACCATCTGTGGAGGAGCAACCTCGACAGAGACACAACTTCAGTAACTATTTTTTTTTAAAGTACGACTACGAAACTTGCCACCCAACTTCGCAGCATTTGCATGCGGTTTTGGAATACAGCTGGCCCTCCTGGGTTAGTTTTTGAAACCCCTCTGACCCTTAAATAAATAGATATCTACGTGCATAAGCACATCAAAAGGGTTTCGAGCACTGGAAGCGACTCGCTCATTGAATGCGTTTGCGGGGAAAAAAAAAAGGAGGAAGGGGAGATAAAAAAAGAAGGGGGGTATTAAGGAAATGGCTTTCCTCCTCCTGCGATTTGCTGAGAAGGAGCCTTTCCTCCTCCGCCAGCCCCCGGCCACCCCTTTCCCATCCGGATTTGCTTTGAAACGTGGCACTGAAGGGGAGGGTTTGCGCGGGGGAAGCAGGGGGGGGTCCGATCCGGCTGACCACGGCTCGCAGCCGCCCGAGGTGCCTCCACGTAGGGCCCCCGGAGCCGAGCGAAGCTGCGCGGCGATGGTGGCCTCCAGCCCTCCCTTGTCTCCTCCCCAAAAAAAAGAGGAGAGGAAAAAACGCAAGCTGGGAGGGAAAGGAGAAGGAGCAAAGGGGGAGCACGGCATTCCCAGCATGGCTCCGTACGGCGCTGGGACGGCAGAGGGGCAGCGGCCTTCCCAGGGGGCTCCGACCGCCTGGGTTGGGCAAAGGTTTCGGGTGGAGGAGCTGGGGATGCCTTCTCGGAGCGGGACGGCCGGGATGGGGAAAGGCCTAGGAAGGAGCCCCCGGTGCTCGTCCCACGGCGCAGGGTCAGAGGGCTGCGGAGAAAACACCTGGAAAATGGCTAACATTAAAAAAAAGGCAAAAAAATGCTATAGCACATTTCCAGTAGTTGAAAATATTGGTGAGGGCTTGGATTTCTCCTTGCGTGTGGGCAATGCACCCTTCTGTGTTTGGAAAGTGGTGCAGGGAAGGGACCGTCCCCAGCAGCGAGGGTGGGTTTGCAGGAGAATAAGGGGGATG
>NW_010189111.1:3838-6455 GCF_000695765.1 Mesitornis unicolor | reverse complement strand
TATATGTATATGTATATGTATATGTATATTAAAAAATCAGCTGTTTCCACAACTTTTGCTGCAGGCAGTGGGGAAGCAGATAGGGAAGCAAACCACTCAGTGGGCTGAATCCCTTCAAAATCTCCGCAGACAATGACAAAACCCCGAAATAACTGGTGATGACGATGGGGGACCACTGCAACGGCAGCCCCCCGCCCACCAGCTGCCTCTTCCCCATTGACACCGGCGAGGATTTAGGAGGAGGCCAGCTAATCAGGAGCCCCTCATGGGGAGAGAGGCGTGTTATTTAATTAGCTGTACAATGGAGTGACTGGGAGGCACGTGGTGGCTCTAATGCAAGGAGATAGATGTCCTTTTTGCTGGCTAATTGTTAGGAAATAGCGGAGGCTTTGTTCGGCCCCAGCATGTGGCCTGTGATCTCGCAGAGCCCAGGGGCTGCCCGCTTATAATTTTAGACAGATCTATTCAAGCCCGCGCTGCAGCGTAGGGGCCGAACAAGACGGGTATTGTTGCAGAGCCAGGAGCGCTGGCCAAGAAAACCACCCCGAAAAACCCAAACACGTGTAAAGGCGAATATTTCGCTGCCGTTTATTCACTACCGGGCCGGGTTGCCAAGCTGAGACAATTGCAAGCGAGGAGGTTTCCAGCGCTGGGTGAGGGTTTTTCTGCTCTGAAACTCATGCGTAGGAATAAATCCTTCATCCCAGGAGCGGTGTGATGGGCTAATGGGGTGGCTCTGTCCAGGGCAGGCAGCTTTATGGCTTTCTAGATATATGTATAAATGATAAGTGCGACTTTCCTCCTGTAATTCCCTTGCTGTGGGCATGGTGTACATGGAGTGATGGTGCCCATCGCTGAATTACCTCTGTATGCACCTCTCATCTCATGATCATGGTGGGACTGGAGGGATCTTGGCCACTGTGGATGTATCTGCGTCTCCCAGGGTCCTGCACAAAATAGGATGGGAATCCCAGCTCTTTTTTCTGAGCTGTCCCCTCAAATCACACCAGTGAGACTCCATCCCCTGAGCTTTTCCTTTGGGATCACCGAGCTGATGCTCCCAGCCCCTTATGAAGTAAAAAAGTGTTGTTTTATTAAAGAAGGGGGATGGAGGCACAAAGGTTTGTAAGAGGTCGTGTGGAAATATTGACCAGGAATTAAACTTGTGTCTCTTGACCCGCTCTGTCCCAGCCATGAGCGTTAACCTGGGGATCATTGCACCCAAGAGTTTTATTTCCTCACGCCAACCATTTCCAGCCATGTCTTAGGCTTTGTGTACTGCGGGGTTGGTTGTGGACCATGGGAGGTGCTCGTGTGGCTCCTGACACCTTCCTGAAAGTGAAATGTGGCTGTTCCTTGGTATTTCTTGAACATTTCTTGAATATTTCTTTCTCTGGGTCTTTTTTTTGTTGGTGGTGGGGTTTAGTTTTGAAAGACTGAAAGAGCAGATAAGTGTTAGCTGTTCATGAGATCTGCTTTATCAGCAATTGCCTTTCCTTCATGATCCCTCACCTGGGTCCCAGGATCTCAAGGACCATCAGAAATCAGTTCAGCATCCTCTGTCACCAGAGATCAGTGAATGCTAAGGGTGAAATCCCAAGCAGAGCTGTGTTGCTGAAGTCTGAGCTGGCTGCATTTATTTCTGCTATGAAGGAGGTTGCCCAAGGGATCTGACCAAAGATGAGAGGTCCTACAGGTGAGGTTTCGTGTGTGGACTCTGAGTAATCACGAATATCAAGAGTTAAAGAGCAAAACCCCTCAGGTTGTGTTTACCAAGAACTCACTGCTGTTATGCAAGGAGAAAAATGTACCGAGAGCAAGCAGCGCTGCAGAGCAGCTTACGAGGATTTTCCAGCCAGTTCTTCCAGCGGGGCAACGAGTGAGTGACAGCACCCCCGGAAACAAAATTCAGGGCAGAATTACATCGCTGGAGCCCGGATGAGCTCATCAGGTTATTGATCAGCTCTGGGAAGGCAATAATGGGAGATACCTGAAGATGCTCAAGCGAGACTCCTGATGGAGGTCCCCATGGTGTGTGGACAAGGCTGCAGCCACGCAGGGACGTGAGCCCTGGCTCCTCGCTGGCCACAAAGATGCTTTTGTGAGCCATCTCCGCTGAGAAGTTAATGAGAGCAGGAGCCGGGGAGGCTCGGAGGCGGCTTCCTCCGGGCAATCAGAGGACGGTATTGTGGCAGGGCCGGAGTCTGCATCTCCACAGCACGAACAGAAACTTGCTTTTAATGCCGGCAGCGCGGAGGATGGGGCCTTTCCGTGACTCCAGGCTTAGAGTGCGAGGGGACCCCAGAGGCCACAGCCACCCGGGTCACGGAGGAACCAACCAGCGCTTTCGTGATGGTTGTCACCTCCTGGCCGAAAATGCTGGATCTGGGAGCTTCCCTGTGGACAGCCCGGGGGGCACACACAGTCCTGCTGACTAATGGGCTCGATTTCCATGCCTGCTGCTTAGCCAAAAAGAGGAGGCTGTAGCCACTAAGGCTGCTAATCCAGCCTCCTTTAACCAGCGTAAAACACTTCCCAGCCGTTACGGCGCTTGAAAGGGTTTCTCGTATCGTTTTAAATTCCAGGAAAGGTGTCTCCCTGGGGAACCCGCATGGCA
>NW_010189111.1:3174-3792 GCF_000695765.1 Mesitornis unicolor | reverse complement strand
CCTCCACACCCAGAGCCACCTCCCTGCTCTTTCCTTTCGTCGAGTGGCGGCTGCTGCTCTTTCCAACAATGTCCCCATTACGATAAATCCTTTAACGTCCCCGTTTCTTTCTCCCTGGAATTGCACCATGCTTTTTTATTTTTTTCCTCCTTTCCCTTCCCCTTTGCTCCTAATTTTTGTCTCATGCCCTCTGGATATTGTTTACTTGACGAAACATCAAACCGAAGCCCTGGCCGCTCGCAGTCATTAAAAATCCCATGGCAGTTTTGGGGAAGGCTCCAATTTGGCTAATTACCTTCTGCCATAAATATCCCCCTGCAGTTTTAATTGGATGTGGTGTTCTTCATTTCCTGGCCATAACAGCTGAGCGGTGCTGCTCTGCGTTATTGCGTAGCCGTTGTATTTCACCCCAGAGGTGGCCGCGTTTCGGTAGGAAAAGCTCCTTCTCCAGCCTATGGGTAACGCTGACCCTGCTGGAATGGGTAAAAACCCACTGAAAATGGGTAAATCCAAAGGAAAGGAGAAGCTGTCCCAGCTCTGAAACATCTGGAGGAGAAGCCTACAGCTGCCCATTTGCAAAAGGGCCATGAGAGGAGCAAATGTGGTCCTGCCGAAGGG
>NW_010189111.1:0-3143 GCF_000695765.1 Mesitornis unicolor | reverse complement strand
GGATAGAGACCGGGGAGAGGTCTCGTAATACCTTTCCTTGACGCTAAATGAATAATAATGATTATTACTCTTACAAAAGCAAGGTTAGTCAGCGTCCCCGGGAACAATGTGGCATTACTGCCTGTCCTTTCTTTGTTCCAAACTGTTGGAAAACAGTCCGCCCGCATTGTGGAGGGAGGGCAGATGGTTATCTCCCATCACCGGCCAAATCTTTGGGGTATATTAATGGCAGGAGGGCTGCTCTCCTCAATTCAGCATCCCCTCTCTCAGGAGAGAGCCTGGACGGATATTAACACCAAAGGACAGAATGGAAAAGGAGGGTGAGACTTGGATGGGGAAGAGGAAAGATTTTTCCTAAAGCCTGCGAGCAGCAAATAGGAAGCAGTTGCTGAGGCGAAGTCATGTTTGGCAGGTCGTGGGCTCCAAATGGTCACATCCCAGCTGAAGAAACGAATCAATGGCCTCCTTCCATGCCTGCTGCGAACACTGGGCCATTGAGTGGCTCAGCTGGAGCCCAGAGCCAGGGCTTTCATCTTGCAGGCTCTGAAGTGAACACAAATTCAAGCGGCCGAGGACGGAGCCGGGTTCGAAGGAGAGGTTCAGCCGCCCTGGGAGGAAATCTCTGTCCGCAGCCTCTCTGTTCTTTTCCTCCACTTTGGGTTTTTTTTTGCCCTGGTGCTGCTCTTGGAAGCTTTTCCAGTTTCCCCGCATGTTGAAGCTGCTGTATATTGCATAAGCAAAATGAAGAAGTTTTGGGGGAGCATGGAGAGTGGGGGAGCTCAAAGCTGGGGCTTGGTGTCATCGGCTTTGCAGGGTCAGGGCTGAGCCGGGATGCCAAGAGTGCATCTTTCCTAATCAAAACCACACAAGCTGCCAGAAAAATCTTTATATTGGAGCCTTTGTGCTGGTGCAGAAGAGAAGGACCCCCATTACAGGTGCAGTGGAGTTCGGCCAGTCCCTAGGACCATAACACTGGCAGGGGAGGCCAAGCCAACTGCATCATCCCCCGGGAGCAAGCCTAAAGCCTGGACACCCCAGGTGCTTTTTAACCCCTTTTAGCTCCATCTGAGACAACTCGAGCTCATGAGAGCCTTCTCCTGTGCCATGTCGACTGTCCATGCCCTGGCAGCCTCCTCTCCTCTCGTCTTTCAGTCTGGGGGTTGTGGTTTGCTCTGTGCAGGGAGGATTTACCAAGAAGGGGACATGCTGGGGTCATTTCAATACGGTTGGGACCGCAGGTGCTTTTGGATGGCTTCATCGCCACGGCCGAGAGCCCGCAGGCAGCTGTGCAAACTGGTCCCCCCCTGAAACGCAGGCGCTCTCCCACACTCGCCTCACCGCAGGGTCGCAGCCTGTGCTCACACGCGCTCGCCCGGGGCTTTGCGAAGCGTAGGAAGGGAAAGATCATCAGTAACTGCATCGGGTTTCCCTTCCCAAGCCTGCTCTGGAAGGGGTCACACAGAAAAGCAGCTGTTTCACCTGAATCCCCTTTTGATTTTCGACTGGAAACATTCTGCTAAATCTCCTCTCTTCCTTCGGTCATTGCTGTCCATCCTGTATGGGGAAGAGGGGAAAGAAACACAAACCAAAAGGCAGGTGGAAGCCCGTTATTCTTTATGGGGAGAGGCAATGGGACCAGAGCTGTATCCTTACAGCCATCCTCGTCTCACCTTCAGATTTCCAGGTTCATTCCTGTGGTGAGTTTCAAACCAAGGACTCAGTATCCACGGTTTCAAACCCCATGCCCTGCCTGGACACAGCTCAGTTTCTCCAGAACACGCAGGAATCAGCAGAGGAAGGTTGTATATTGGTTATATATTGGTCACACAGCAAATGAGTGGTCCTGCTCTGCTGCTGCAGGAATAGGCTGCCTATAACTGACCTTGCAAGTAAATTGCAAATACAGTTGCCTGCAAAATTGGAAATGCAACTGCTTGTCAGTAAGTGAGGTGTCTGAAGGATGAAATTTGGGCTGGAGGTAACCACCTGCCCCTTTTCTAGCTCTGAAACTTCCTGCTGGCTGTGTCTCGAGCTGTCTGCCCCGCTAAAACCACCCCTCCTGTGAGCCAGAGTCACGCTCACGATTTCTGGCCCCGGCAGCTTCTTTTAGTTACATGAACTTTAATAAATACACTTTAAGCAACTGAGAAAGGCACCACTGAAGCAGCTAGAAATAATCCTGAGCTGAACTGTTTGCATCTGCAGCACATCTTTCAGTGCGTTTGAAGGTTTCTGTGGTGTTTGCAAGCAGGATGGGATGATCCTATGGGTTCACAGGCAGCCTTGGACCCCCGGGCTGACTCACAGGGCTGCCCTCATCCCCCGTTACAGCCAGGGCGTTCGTGTGAGCCCACCTTTGCTCACAGCAACCCCATCTCTGCCAGCTTTCGGCGGCTGTTATGACTTTTGGAGGGAGGGAACCACAAGAGCTGGTTGCTAATGACTTTTTTTTTAACACTCGTACCGGTAAATTGACATCTGTGAGTCATAATCTCCCTTCTGCTCTGCCGTTTGTGGTCTGAAGTTTGTGCTACCTAACTATAATAAAACTTATTTCGTGTGAAAACCGATATACTTCTGTTAAATTCATGCCATGATGGCGTGATACTCATCTTGCATCTTGAAGATGCTTTTTATCCAGTCAGTTCCCAAACTTTGGCTTCCCACCTGTACAGTACAAAGCACACCCTGAACAACCACCCCTGGCCGTCACCCATCGCCACACGGCTGTGCCTGTGCACACATGCTCTGCCTTGCTCGTACCCACTGATTTGGATGTGATTGCAGGTGGGAAATGATCAGGCCTCTCTGAGCAGGCAGAGACACTGGTGATGGAGATGTGAAGGGGTGATGTGATCACGAAGGGGTGATGTGAGCATGAAAGGTGGTGGTTCGTGTTGAGACAGGCGGAGTGAAGGCAACTGGCTTGGTTTCAAGAAACATGAGGGTTTTTTGGCAGGCCACCACGGTTCCAGCTCAGGGCTGTCTGCAGCCGGCGGCATTTGCCCGTCCAAAAACTGCAACTCCCTTTTCCCCTTCGTGTTTCGGGGCTGGGATGCAAGCAGAGGTTGCGGTGGAGGCGCAGGAGCACCCAACTTTGAGCCGGATGCGCTGAACCCCCATCACCCCGCACCCCTATCACC